>NC_054712.1:46225322-46230322 GCF_016097555.1 Gigantopelta aegis | reverse complement strand
GCCGGGTAAACGTATACGAGCACGTTGATCAATTACAAAATCCAGTAGTAGTATCTTCTTCTAAAAATAATATTGGCCTTTTTTTTCATTCTCATAAAAAGTCCTATAGTACTAGTAAACGATTCTGGGAGGGGTTTATTATTATTATTATTATTATTATTATTATTATTATTATTATTATTTATTGTTGGGTTTATTTTTGTGTGGGGTTTTTTTGGTTGTTTTTGTTGTTTTGTTATTGTTTTTGTTTTTTGTAGCCTAATCTTTCTTGAATAATATTAATCATAAATTAATAAAATACTCAGATTTTTTCCTATCTCTCCCCCCCCCCCCGCAAACCTAAGTAAATAAGGATGTCACGTGAACGTCATGTGACATAACTTATGTGTGCAGTGTAATTAATCACAACCGTGAAAAGATGGCGATATACGCATACCTTCTTGTTTTGACACTACATCTTACTACTGCTTTCCAGCCAGAAATCTGTAAGTGTTTTTAAATTAATTTCTGTATTCTTTGTTTGTCACTTCTAGGATTATTAATATAGTACGACTAACAAAACGTACAATCTTCAGAAAGTGTGAACTGGTAAATATATGTAAACAAAGAACATCTAGGCGTGAAAGAACATGGGCAATCGTTCAGTATAAAAGGCATTAATCACGGATTGGAGATGAATTAATTACTAATGAAGGTAAGGACTGATAGCAAAATGTTAATTAATAACTACAAATAACTGTCGTGTCTACTTTTTTATAATACTGTAATCATATATTTATTTATATATTTCTTTCTCTCTCTATCTCTCCCTCTCTCTCTCTCTCTCTCTCTCTCTCTCTCTCTCTCTCTCTCTCTCTCTCTCTCTCTCTCTCTCTCTCTCTCTCTCTCTCTCTCTCTCTCTCTCTCTCTCTCTCACACACACACACACACACACACACACACACACACTCACACAATGTGATATAGTATGTGGTATAAAAATTAGATTTCAAAATATATCGTGTGTATTTGTGCGTACGTGCGTGTGTGTTTTGTTATTGTCGTGTGTTTGGGGGGGTTTATTATTATTATTATTATTATTATTATTACTATTATTATTA
This sequence comes from Gigantopelta aegis, assembly GCF_016097555.1. NCBI lineage: Eukaryota > Metazoa > Mollusca > Gastropoda > Neomphalida > Peltospiridae > Gigantopelta > Gigantopelta aegis. Next base: position 46,229,222 of record NC_054712.1, on the reverse strand, counting down.
TTTTATTTTATTTTATTTTATTTTATTTTATTTTATTTTATTTTATTTTATTTTATTATACTTTATTTTTATTTTTATTTTTTGTTGTTAATGTGTATCTATGTATATTTATTAACCTCATACGTACACATGTATCTTCAGACTATGTATCGTCTCAATGCAGTCAGACTATTTTCGTGACGTCAGCCGTTCGACTTGTGCTGGACAGTTACGCCTGGCCTGCGCAGGTCGAGTGTGAGGTTCACATCAAGGGCAACAGCGGCTACTACGGCAGCGAGCACGTGTCCGTCAGGTTTCTCAACCTCAACCTCGGCGGCACCTTCGACTGTTCGCGGGCTAAAGTCGACATACTCGATACCTATGGGAATGTTCTGACGCGTAAGTTAGTTAGGCCTAAAAATAGTTTAAAGTAAATAATAAGAATTAATAAATAAAATAAATAAATAAACAATAAAGAAGTGTGCTTCTGGAAATAGTTTTATGTAGGGTAGGTCTGATTTTTATTTATTTATTTATTTTAATGTTTTATTTTTCTATTTGGTAGTTAGTTAGTTAGTTAGTTAGTTAGTATTTTAATTTATTTAGACTATATTTACTCCTACCGGTGCAGATAAAATGTTATGCATTTACTCTTTTGACTTGTATATTAATAAAATGGTCGGGAAAACAATGGTACTTAAATTTTGTTTTATAATAACAAGGTCGCCCTGTTGTTTCTATGCAACGTCGGGTTCCCGGAAAGACAAGTTGTTTTAGGGTTTTGTTACAGCTGGAATCTCGAGTTTGTGTTATTGTTTACCAAGACAAGACAAGACTTTATTCATTTAAAACACATCATCCACTTCACTTTTCTAATAGTCTCGCTCCTTCAGTATCCTTTGACTATTGTCGTTAATATGCGCCACACGGTATTATGTCTTATTATGCAAGACTTCGACTATCAACTGTCATGACGGCTGCGTTGTAATTTCCCCAACTGCGCTCAGATTAACAACTAATTGGTCGTAGGAGTTGTATGCGACGAAAAAATTATTTGTAAGAGCGCTCAGACTAGCAACTGGACAGTCACAGAAGTCGTGAGAGCAGAAAGTTGGCTGCAGTTGGTAGCATTATTCTCTGTTTTAACACTTAAAAAGCGGGCTGCTCGATCACTGGTTTGTGTTGTAAAACATGAAGATGTATGGCGACGTTCTTACACTATATATCAAGGCAGCTGATGATAACTTGGGATATCACGTTTATACGTATACACAGTGTTAAAGCACTTGCTTGATACGCGGTCGGTTTGCGATCGATCCCCGTCGGTGAACCCATTGGGCTATTTATCGTCCCATCCAAAGTAAAGTTTTATTTTATTTAACGACGCCACTAGAGCACATTGATTTTTTTATCTATCATCGGTTATTGGACGTCAAACATATGGTCATTCTGACAGTGTTTTTAGAGGAAACTCGCTGTCGCCACATAGGCTACTCTTTTACGACAGGCAGCAAGGGATCTTTTATTTGCGCTTCCCACAGGCAGGATAACACAAACCAAGGCCATTGTTGAACCAGTTATGGATCACTGGCCGGTACAAGTAGTTTACACCTACCCATTGAGACTTGCGGAGCACTCACTCAGGGTAGGAGTCGGTATTAAAAATCCCATGCCTCGACTGGGATCTGAACCCAGTACCTACCAACCTGTAGACCGATGGCCTAACCACGACGCCACCGAGACCGATCCACTACTACTACTACTACTACTACTACTACTACTACTACTACTACTACTACTACTACTACTACAAGTACTACTACTACAACTACCACTACTACTACTACCACTATCAATGGCCGTATTATCCTGAATGTGTGACGGTGCATATAAAAGGTCCCTTGCTGCGTTAGAAAACAAATGTAGCAGGTTTTCTCTGATGACTATGAGTCTGAATTACCAAACGTTTGACATCCGATAACCGATGATTATTTAATCAATGTGCTCTAGTGGTGTCGTTAAACAAAAAAAGAAAGAAAAAAGAATGTTTATTATGAAAACGGAGTAAAGACGCAATGACCAGTCATCAATAAAGTATTATCGTGGATTTAACTTTATTTGCTAATCGTAAAATCCATAAAACCTGGCAAGTTGGCTGTTGGCGTCAACACAGATGACTTGGACAAAACGTCTAGACAACATCCTTCTGAAATAGCGTTATGGAGTGTTTGTCTCAATTGAACGCTCCATGCTCCATCAGTCGTTCTCAAAAGATTTTCCATAAAAACATGTTTTGTACTGGTAAATTAAATTATTTGTTTGTAATTATTGTATGGGCATATTTTTAATGTACAATGTATATATTACATTGCAAAAGATATTTAATTCTGGCGGGTACCCAGCTTTTTAATATATATATATATATTGAAAGGAAAAAGAAACGCCGGGTCATAAATTGTGGAAAAATTCCTAAATAAGTGGGCGGATTTGTATGGAACTGGTACAAATAACTCATTGGGTTACTGTGCATTATACCCTGAATCCACACTCAATGACGTGTGATAGGGAGCGGCGTATGGCAAGACAATGAAAATCACCAAACGCACCTGCAAAAGCATGATTCAGACGAAGTCGGGGGTACAACTCATACTACATTGTAGTGTTACCTGTTACAGAACACAATCCAATGCGTTATTTGGTAAAACTTTAATTGCCATTATACCACGCTTGACCGAAGTTGAGAGGGGTCAAGCAATTTCACAGCTCATGCAAGGTCATACGCATACACAAGTTGCCGTGCAATTTGGTGTGAATGTTCGAACCATACAACGTCTTGTGATACGTTTACGGGTTACAGGAAGGGTTGCCGACCGTCCCCGGTCCGGGCGCCCACGTGTAATGCCACGCCGAGAGGACCGAGCAATCAGGCTTGCGCATTTGCGCGATTGTCATCTTACTGCCACCGAAACTGCTCGCAACACCATAGGCACCTGCAATCGTCCCATCCACCCCAAAACTGTAAGGAATCGGCTGAGAGAGGCCAATCTCGTTGCGCGTCGTCCCTACGTTGGTCTCCCTCTGACGCCATTAAGTCGACAACGTCGGATGAATTGGCTGCGTGCACATGCATCGGAAAGGTTCCGCATGATGCAATGGAGGCGTGTACTGTTCACGGATGAATGAAGGTTCATACTTTTCCGGTCGGACGGGCGACGTCGCGTGTATCGACGTCGTGGGGAGAGATTTGCTGACGCTTGCGTTGATGAGAGGGACAGTCATGGTCTGGGTTGGAATTCCCCATGGCAGAAAACGCCTTTGGTGGTCATCGCTGGGAACCTGACAGCCGTCCGATACAGGGATGAGATCCTGCAGCCTCACGCCGTGCCCTTTGTCCAGCAAAACAACCTGACATTGTAACAAGACAACGCGAGACCGCATGTTGCAAGAGTGTGTAGGGACTTCCTGGCAGTGAACAACATCGTCCCCTTCGACTGGCCCGCTTACAGCCCCGATCTGTCCCACATCGAGCACTTGTGGGATACGTTGGACAGGAGAGTGAGGAATCGTCCAAACTCATCACCCTTGCCCAACCCAGAGATGTCTTGGTAGACGAATGGAATAACATTCCAATGAGGAATGTGAATGCCTTGATGAATTCCATGACCGGGAGGGTCAGGGCAGCTACACAGGCACGGGGTGGTCACACATAGTACTAGTGAGACCAGTGAAACTAGTGGACTCATACACAGACTAACGAGAATTAAATGACATGTAACGGATACTAATGAATTGTTTCCATGAGTGTTTGATTTCAATTATAGGGGGTACCCTCATTTGCAATCGGATTATGCTGCCATTTTCTTTCACATTTCAATCAAAAATTGACAGTATTATCATTAGTGTCCGTCCTTCATAGATATG
>NC_054712.1:46185322-46220322 GCF_016097555.1 Gigantopelta aegis | reverse complement strand
GTAAATAGAAAACAAATTAGTAGCAAACATTCAAAAAGGAATACAAGTAGAAGTACGTATTAATAAAATCACCGCTTAAGCAAAATATTACGTAAAAAGAGTTATTTTACTTTTGTTAATAATAATACGATAAATAAAATCACCAATTGAACAAAATAATAATGTGAAAAAAACTACTCTGACTTGTGAAATCCTTTTATTTCTTTGACCGACCCCTGATTTTGTGTGACCTTATCTGGTGCAGGGTTTCTGCCAGAGGGTAAACTGGGTGTGGTACCATACCCAAATATGTTTGAAGAATTTAGGTTTTTTTAAATTAACGTTTTGACAAAATTAATTACTCTTAACATTACTGTATGATTTTCTTAATCCTAACCCTAAACCCCCCCCCCCCCCCCCCCCCCATATCTTTATTGACTGTAGTTGCATTCAATTCCATAGAGCCATACCCAAAAATTTCTGTCTGGCAGAAACACTGTGGTGGTAGTGCTCTATGTTCGTTGTTTGATGATGGTGCATCAGAATCAGACGACTTGTCCACACAAAACCTCTTTTTCTAGACAACTATTTGTTCCTGATGAGTCATCAGAAAAGCTGATGTCATGTTGTGTGCAGTGTTCTTTCCGTGTTCTTTGCGCCATGGGAGTCCTTTTGCAGATATTTCCTGGTTCTGCTGCCTCAGGGTGTACTTCACTAGTTTCAAAAATACCTGGTTTATCAGCTAGTACAACAAACAAACCAGAATAGTTATGCGAACTGAAACTGGTATCTTTAATGAAGAAACTATGTTTAGCAACTTATTGGTTTGGGATACACCAGGTTGATGTGAAGCTCATTCAAAGGATATAGGGTTTACATTTCCAATGAATGTGTGTACTGAATATCAAATCCAGAAGTAGTAAACACTGTATCACTATAGTTTGCAGAATTCTCTCCAGGTTATATTGAATGAACAGTATACCCTACAGCTTCTGCTGTGCGTTGGGTGTACTCTCTGGGTTATGTTGGTGTTCAGTGCACACACCTGGTTTTGCTGTGTATTTGGTGATCTCTCCGGGTTCGGTTGTGTGGCCAGTGATCTCTCCAGGTTATAATGTGTGTTCAGTGATCTCTCCAAATTCGGCTGTGTGTCCAGTGACCTCTCTAGGTTCTATTGTGTGTTCAGTGATCTCTCCATGTTCTGTTGTGTGTTCAGTGATCTCTCCAGGTTCTATTGTGTGTTCGGTGATCTCTCCAGATTCTGTTATGAGTCCAGTGATCTTTCCAGGTTCTGTTGTGTGTTCAGTGATCTCTCCAGGTTCTATTGTGTTCAGTGATCTCTTCAGGTTCTGCTGTGTTCAGTGATCTCTCCAGGTTATGTATGATGTGTGTTCAGTGATATCGCCAGACTATGTTATGTGCAGTGTTCTCTCCGTGTTTTGTTGAGTGTTAAGTGATCAATCCTCCGGTTTCTGTTGCGTTGCTAAATTATTTTCTGCGTCTGTTGTGAGTGATATGTCATGTTCAAGTTCTATTGATTGTGCTATGTCATGATCATGGTATGTTGTATGTGTGTTCTGTCATGTTCTCCTTCAGGTTCTGTTGTGTGTACTATGTCACGTCAGGTCCTGTTGTGTGAGCTATGTTATGTTCATGTCCTGTTGCGTGTGCTATGTCATGTTCAGCTTATGTTGTGTGTGATATGTCATGTTCAGCTTCTGTTGTGCGTGGTATGTAGTGCTAATGTTTTGGTGTGTTGTGTCATGTTCACGTTCAGCATTCTGTTGTTTAGCTTAGTAATTTGTTTAACACGCTATAATATACTACGGTAAGCTTATTTTTTGCAGTCAACTTCTTCGTTAAAGGTTAATTAGTAGCTTGGGTGCTAAAGAAAACTGTAGGCCCCTACTTGTATTAATGCGAATAACAATATTTACGATTCCTTCAAGGTATTAAAAGTCCTGCACGCTGCAATGTTAACACATTCACTGACAATGCACGTGTTTTGTAATGTTTATTGCAATAACGTATTTACATGGACTGATATTGCCACTAAAATTGGTGTAGACATCAGTGAATGGGTCACATTTGTCAAAGATACAATGAAGCATATTAACGGTAAATACAAAACAAAAACAAACAAAAATCCTCAAAAAGACAAAAATAATCTGCATGGTTAGAAAACCGTGAATGGAGTTGTAGCAAAGAACACTAAAGTGAATTATTAAGACAAAAGAAAAACAGATTTGAAATTAAACATCTGCGAAATACCACCACAGCATACCACAAATGCCTCTCTCTCTCTCTCTCTCTCTCTCTCTCTCTCTCTCTCTCTCTCTCTCTCTCTCTCTCTATCTTCTCTATCCCTATCTCTATCTTCTCTCTCCCTCTCTTCTCTGTCTCTCTCTCTCTCTCTCTCTCTCTCTCTCTCTCTCTCTCTCTCTCTCTCTCTCTCTCTCTCTCTCTCTCTCTCTCTCTCTATCTATCTAATGCACGTTCTTCTCTTTCGTACTCAAGCTTTTTAAAAGCTAATTGATGTTCCACATTTAACTCATTTATCTCTATCTCTGGAACAATCTCACTGTCTTCCATAACAGGCCTATCACCAAAAACATCCTGGATAAAAATTGTCTTTATATCACCTAAGGTTTTAGCTGATGTTAAATCAATTTCTCGCTCACCCGCGATTTCAACTAATTCGGCCTTACGTGCTCGCTTAATCTCCACTACACTGAGCGTAGGCCTATCCAGCAAATTCTTATCCATGTTTAGATATGACGCACTTATTATTAATTAATTTTCTAGTGAACAACGTTGCTACTTCTAGTTATTTGTAAAAATAATTTATAAAGCCCCCATTTACAAACAATACTTTTTTAAATATGCATGTCCCGTTTCAGATCCGGGACGAGCGCCCCAATTTTCTACTCCTGTCACGGGGATCCTATAATACCCGTAACTGAATGAAACACGATTATCAAAATATCTCTCCTAACTGTATATCTATTAGATCTCTCTGTAACGGGCGGTTATACCCTAGTGTGGCTCGTCTAGGTATGATCAGAGATAAGATCTTATATAAAGTATATATTATTATAGCATGTTTAGTTCACTAGAAAACAGAACAAAAACACAATACACTTTGGAATCTGTATTAACCTACGCAGACCAATGTACTGCCGCAGTAGTTAATTAACAACAACAAATAATAACAACCCAGAACTGATCACTTAATTAGTTAATCTCTAGGTGTCTAGTTTACACAATATGCTAATCACTTCACCGTGACACAACACCCACACGTGTGATATTTGAGAAACGCTGCCAGGGGAACTTAATTAATAAAGGAATTACAACTCTATTCCTAACTGGTTGATTTTTAATTAACCCTTACTACTCATTCAGTAACGTGTGATAATTGAGAAACGCTGCCAGGGGAACTTAATTAATAAAGGAATTACAACTCTATTCCTAACTGGTTAATTTTTAATTAACCCTTAACTACTCATTCAGTAACCTTGTAACACAGAATTAATACTGGTACCTATCACAATAAAGACAATAACCTACAGTTTAAGCTTAAGCTAAGCTTAAATAATTATTTAGATCAGTGAGCCTACAGTTTACTGCGTCAGATCACCGGCAGCACCGTCTAAATAATATTGGTATAATACAGTATTAAAATATTTAAAGTCACATCAATCACATCAAGGTTATACAACAGAGCAGAAAATATATAATTACCAAGTCCAAACGGACTAACGTTCCCCCTGGAAGCCTTCCTATGTTTCTCCCCGATATCTCTAAAACCCTAGCTATTTATCATAAAAATCCGAATATCGCCTGGGGGTACATCGCGGCACCGAATCCCTACAAGTGCTATTTCCACAGCGACCAAGCGGTATTTTTTTTTCTCAGATGGTCAGACTTAATGTCGCAAGTTCGTTAGAGATTCCATGGTCGCGCGGAGGTATTACGTAACTACTGGCCACATGACCTCCGCACCTGGGCTGGGTGTGTAATAGAAACTGCACACGGCCGTCGCGCAGAGGTATCACGTAACAAATTACCCACCTGGACTTAAGTGCATATTGGAACTGCACACGGCCCTCTAAAACAATTAATATCGCCACAGGCGAAAAGAAATTAAGAGCATGTACCGTCACAGACTTGTATTCCTACCGGACTTAAATTCCTTCTACAGCAGTGACAGGAATACTAGTCCCGTAAATTAGATGTCCGTTTGTTATACTCTGCAATTTGCACGACCTGCCAGAAAGACACGAGAAAAAAGTGAGGTTTTGGCAGCCTTCCCTCGTAGTGTGATGGATAAGTGTACGAGTCTCTTAAGATTATTGTGGGTTCAAATCTCTGTGTAAAAGTCATTTTTAAGTTTCAGTATCAACATAATTGTCTTTTTTACGTCATAGACTTGTGGATCAGACACATGAGTGAATTTTTGTAATCGTCTTACATTTTTGTTAGCACATTGAAGTAGGACGAATATCTTGTTATTTTCAAAAGTATATAATGCAACTACAGATATAAAGTAGGCTACATGTTCATGTGTTCAACACGAAGAAATATATATTAAAAAAACAAACAAAAAACAATATGTAGCCCAAAATTGTTTTTAAAAAATGTACATATGTATACGAAAACTGGTAACTCCAAAAAACTTAACATTTGGAGAACAGCAAAAGACAATTACTATATACATCAACATAATTTTTAATAATATGATTTTTAAGTTTATATTTTGGCGGTAAGTCACAATCGGATTAATTGTGATTTTCTTAATCTTTGTCCGATCGGACTTCTATTCCTCGGAATCCTAGTCTGTGGGACTTGCATTTCTAGGAATTTAAGTCTCTGGGACGTGTATTCCCGCATTGTGACGGGCGCCACCGAAAACCAGTGTTGCAGGATGTGGAATGCGGAACTGTATTTACGTGCCCCTATCCAACTAAGGTTCGGGCACGCCCACCCCGGGTCTAGCCTCTGACTTCGCCAGTGGTCAGTCCCGGGGCGGGAAGGGGGAGGGGGTGGGGGAGTGTTGCAGATCAGGCAGTGTTGCAGATCAGGCAACAGATCTGAGTCCATGCTTAAAACTTCCAGACTTAATCTCTAGTGACGTCACACGCATACACATTTAATTACGGTTATATGGCGTCAGACATATCGTTAAGAACCACACAGATACAGAGACAGGAAACCCGCTGTCGCCACTTCATGGGCTACTCTTCGATTACCAGCAAGGGATCTTTTATATGCACCATCCCACAGACAAGATAGTAATACCACGGCCTTTGTTACACCAGTTGTGGAGCACTGGCTGGAACGAGAAATAGCCGACTGGGGCCACCGACGGGGATCGACCCTAAAGCGACCGCACATCGAGTGAGCGCTTTACCACTGAGCTACGTTCCGCCCCTCAAGACGTTACTGTCTCAGACTATTAGTCGATTTACGGTTGTATGGGGTCGGATGATTATTAAATCAATATGCTTTATTTCTGATGTCGTTAAACACCTCCCCCCCCCCCCCTTCCCCTCCTCCAATTTTAACACGGTGTATCTATTCTAACATCTATATTCGTTTTGTTCCATGCTTCGTGATGGCCTCTGCCAACTTTAACTAGAGCAACAGCTGCTGCAGAATGTTCATTTCTAACCTTTGCTTGTAAAAATTCCCAGACCATACCATCAGTTTTTAGACCAAGTGTATGAATAAACATTTCTTTACACACATTGAGGTTCACGCCTGTAGCAAGGGGCAGTGAGTAAATAAGAGAATGTATACGTTTTGGATCTGTGACATTCCCAGTGCGCCGTTTTACATTCAGTATTCTGATGTGGGCATCAAACCAGTCCCTTCTGGAAGAAAACATGAGTCCCCAGAATGTTTTGTTTACTAGTTCCCTATGTTCCTCTGAAATCTTCTCGTAGCATTTTTTTCTAACGCACGAACAAGACGGTAACAAGGGATACTTGTTTCTATATACATCTGTCTTTTCCTGGACTGTCCTGGGACGCTTCTAAAACGCAAAACAATTGAAGGCATTAGGATATATTATAATGACCTTACATTGATATAGAGACATGTAATATCTAATGTAATATTTATTTTACAGTGTTTTGCCACATTCCTGGAAATATGCAGCAATACCATTGGTGAAATGGATATTTTCTGTTATTGACATGTTTACAAAGTGAAGGGGATATGTATTTCATTCATCTTTAAATAAATGAAACACACCAGAAAAAGTTAATATAGCTTACCTTCAGGTGTGTCTACACCGTCTTTGACGTTTACCAGGGGACAGTGCATGCTGGCGTCGACAGGGTTGGCTGCAGGAGAGTCCATGTTGGCGTCGACAGGGTTGGCCAGAGGATGGTCTATGTTGGCGTCGACAGGGTTGGCTGGAGTAGAGTCCATGTTGGCTTCGACAGCTTGGCTGAAGGAGAGTCCATGATGGCGTCGACAGGGTTGACTGGAGGACGATCCATGTTAGCGTCGACAGGGTTGGCCAGAGGATGGTCCATGCTATCGTCGACAGGCTTGGCTGGAGGAGAGTCCATGTTGGCGTCGACCGGGTTGGCTGTAGGAGGGTCCATGTTTGCGTCGACAGGGTTGGCTGGAGGAAAGTCCATGTTATCGTCGACAGGCTTGATTGAAGCAGGGTCCATGTTGGCGCTGACAGGGTTGGCCAGAGGAGGGTCCATGTTGGCGTCGACAGGGTTGGCCAGAGGAGGGTCCATGTTGGCGTCGACAGGGTTGGCCAGAGGAGGGTCCATGTTGGCGTCGACAGGGTTGGTCAGAGGAGGATCCATGTTGGCGTCGACAGGGTTGGTCAGAGGAGGGTCCATGTTGACGTCGACAGGGTTGGCCAGAGGAGGGTCCATGTTGACGTCGACAGGGTTGGCCAGAGGAGGGTCCATGTTGGCGTCGACAGGGTTGGCCAGAGGAGGGTCCATGTTGGCGTCGACAGGGTTGGTCAGAGGAGGATCCATGTTGGCGTCGACAGGGTTGGTCAGAGGAGGGTCCATGTTGACGTCGACAGGGTTGGCCAGAGGAGGGTCCATGTTGACGTCGACAGGGTTGGCCAGAGGAGGGTCCATGTTGGCGTCGACAGGGTTGGTCAGAGGAGGGTCCATGTTGGCGTCGACAGGGTTGGTCAAAGGGGGGTCCATGGTGGCGTCGACAGGGTTGGTCAGAGGAGGGTCCATGTTGGCGTCGACAGGGTTGGTCAGAGGAGGGTCCATGTTGGCGTCGACAGGGTTGGTCAGAGGAGGGTCCATGTTGGCGTCGACAGGGTTGGTCAAAGGAGGATCCATGTTGGCGTCGACAGGGTTGGTCAGAGGAGGGTCCATGTTGGCGTCGACAGGGTTGGTCAGAGGAGGGTCCATGTTGGCGTCGACAGGGTTGGTCAGAGGAGGGTCCATGTTGGCGTCGACAGGGTTGGTCAGAGGAGGGTCCATGTTGGCGTCGACAGGGTTGGTCAAAGGGGGGTCCATGGTGGCGTCGACAGGGTTGGTCAGAGGAGGGTCCATGTTGGCGTCGACAGGGTTGGTCAGAGGAGGGTCCATGTTGGCGTCGACAGGGTTGGTCAGAGGAGGGTCCATGTTGGCGTCGACAGGGTTGGTCAAAGGAGGATCCATGTTGGCGTCGACAGGGTTGGTCAGAGGAGGGTCCATGTTGGCGTCGACAGGGTTGGTCAGAGGAGGGTCCATGTTGGCGTCGACAGGGTTGGTCAGAGGAGGGTCCATGTTGGCGTCGACAGGGTTGGTCAGAGGAGGGTCCATGTTGGCGTCGACAGGGTTGGTCAAAGGAGGGTCCATGTTGGCGTCGACAGGGTTGGTCAAAGGAGGGTCCTTGTTGGCGTCGACAGGGTTGGTCAAAGGAGGGTCCATGTTGGCGTCGACAGGGTTGGTCAAAGGAAGGTCCATGTTGGCGTCGACAGGGTTGGTCAAAGGAGGGTCCATGTTGGCGTCGACAGGGTTGGTCAAAGGAAGGTCCATGTTGGCGTCGATAGGGTTGGTTAAAGGAGGGTCCATGTTGGCTTCGACAGGGTTGGTCGGAGCACTTTTGTCACTTCAGCATTTCTTCTGAAAATGGAATGGCGGCCTAGTATAAACTATTTGTATTAGTAGAGAAATGAATGGTGAATTTCTGGTGCACAAATCATTATCTGCTGTTTAAAAAAGTCAGGCTTAACGTTAAAAAACAGGTACATGTAATTAACAACAATTCACATCTTCATCCATGTTAGGCCAAGTTTTATCAATAACGACTTCCTATATCACAAATTCATTAGAATAATTTTTAAAAATTGAAAAATAAAAAAATAGAAGCGAAACAACTATTTTTATTATTATTTTGACATTTTTGTGTGGTCATTTTTATTACCATAGCAACCACATATTGTGATTAAAAAAAAACGCCACAAAGTACTTACATCCTATTAGTATATCACTGCTCCCTTGCATTGAACAAAGAATTCATGCAACATATTAAAATAATTATGTCAATTTAGGACATATTTCGTGAATTTTATGAAAAATGTCAAATATCGCATTTTCGCTAAAATCGTCGAAACACTACTACTTTATATTGTTATTTTGAATGATATACCTGTAATATAGTGTCTATAACATAATGCTACAAAGATAAAACAAGAATGTAAGTCTGTCATCCATTGGCAGAAGCTAGTAACTCATATTTTCGTCAAAATTACGTTGATACCAATTTTGTAGTAACTATCTTACGTGCTCAAAAATCGTTATTTCGGGGTTTTTTTTGGTTTTTTAAATATTTTTATTTAAATTCACACACAATTTTTGTATAATGTTTTCACAACTTGTTTTCCTTTTCGCCCAAACTAAGGTAATAATAATTAAAAAAACATTAGTCATAGACGGCCGCTGTTATCATCAGTATCCAAGCTGAAGAATCACTCACCTCACTTCTTCTAAGGCCAGGGCCACTAATCGTTCACCCCTGCTTGACCAATTCTTTCTAAATAACTTGATTAACTTGCTTAAAGAAACATAGATGCCTCATTGTCCCACTTAAGACATGGGGGCTGCCATCTTGGATGCAAATGACCAATGCTCTAATCTGATTGGTCGGAATAGTTACTAGGTTTGGACATGGCATAAGTACCGAATGAAAGCACGTGCTAGGTTTTAACAGATTGATACACGGGAAATGAATTAGATATTTGCAATAACAAACTATGTAAATATGAAGCACATAACCTAGTAATTACAAAATTGGTATCAACTTAATTTTTATGAAAATGTGAGTTACTAGGTTCTGCCAATGGACGGCAGAGTTAGTAGTAGTAGTAGTAGTAGTAGTAGTAGTAGTAGTAGTAGTAGTAGTAGTAGTAGTAGTAGTAAAATCGAATAGTGTCTTTACCAGTTGGAAGAGGATATTTTGAAACATGTGCCGCCCCCCCCCCCCCCCCCCGATGCCCGCTATGAACGACCCTGTGACAAAACTCGCATAGCACATTCAATGACTAAAATGTAAACTTTTTTTACAAATTGTATTTTCTATAAAGTCACGTGGCTCAGAAATAAAGATAATTTTACGTTTATGCTGGTCAATGTTCAACAAGGTCGTGCGTATGAGATTTGTGTTTGTAAACAGAAAACTTGTATCAGTTACTGAATCACAGCGCACGTGGTTTACTAGAGTATACTGAGCACATTAAGTATGTCATCAAACTAACCCTTCGTTCTTTCTTTCTTTTTTCTCCCAGTTTTGTTTCGTTGATTTGGGTATAGTTCACGGTGTGATTTGATTTCCCCATTCTGTCTGTCTGTCTGTCTGTCTGTCCGCGTGTGCGGCCGTCTGTCTCGTTTACGTTGTCGCTCTGTCTCTCTCGCTGTCTGTCTGTATCTGTGTCATTCATATTTATTTATTTGTTTATTTATTTATTTATTTATTTGTTGTACATAATACATTTGTTTGAGAGAGGCAGCAGTTTCGTAAAGTGGACAGATGTTCACGTTGATCATTTGATCATCACAAAATCCAGTATCTTCTTCTGAAAATAATAATTGCCTTTTTTTTTTTTTCTCATAGAAAAGTCCTATAATACTACTAAACGATTCTGAGAGGTTTTTTTATATTATTACTTTTTTAAATTATTTTTTGTTTTATTATTATTATTATTTTTTTTGTGTGTTTTTTTTTTTTGTTGTTGTTGTTGTAATCTACCCTTTCTGGAATAATATTATCATAAACTAATAAAATACTCAAACGTTTTTTCTATCTCTTTTTTCCCCCCACAAAGCTAAATAAATAAGGATGTCACGTGAACGTCATGTGACATAACTTATGCGTGCAGTGTAATTAATCACAACCGTGAAAAGATGGCGATATACGGATATCTTCTTGTTTTGATATTACATCTGACTACTGCTTTTAAGCCAGAAATCTGTAAGTGATTTTTTTTTTATTAATTTCTGTATTCTTTGTGTCAGAATGACCATATGTTTGACGTCCAATAGCCGATGATAAGATAAAAAAAATCAATGTGCTCTAGTGGCGTCGTTAAATAAAACAAACTTTACTTTACTTTTACTCTGTCTCTGTCTGTCTCTCTCTCTCTCTCTCTCGCTCTCTCTCTCTCTCTCTCTCTCTCTCTCTCTCTCTCTCTCTCTCTCTCTCTCTCTCTCTCTCTCTCTCTCTCTCATTATATGTCAAAATATTTTGTGTGTTTATGCGTACGTGCGTGTGTGTGTGCGTGCTATTGTCGTCTGTTTTTTGTTTATTATTATTATTATTATTTTATTTTATTTTATTTTATTTTTTCATTTTACTTCATCTTATTTTATGTTATCATTCTTTATTTAATTTTGTTGTTGTTGTTGTTGTTAATGTGTATCTATGTATATTTATTAACCTCATATTTACACATGTATCTTCAGACAATGTATCGTCTCAATGCGGTCAGTATATTTTCGTGACGTCAGCCGTTCGACTGGTGCTCGACAGTTACGCCTGGCCTACGCAGGTCGAGTGTGAGGTTCACATCAAGGGCAACAGCGACTACCACGACCCCGAGTACGTGTCCGTCAGGTTTCTCAACCTCAACCTCGGCGGCACCTTCGACTGTTCGCGGGCTAAAGTCGACATACTCGATTACAATAGGAAGGTTCTGACGCGTAAGTTAGTTAGGCCTAAAAAGATTTTATAAGTAAATAATGATAATAAATAAATAAATAAATAAATAAATAAATAATAATAAATAAGTCTGCTTGTTGAAACGTGCTGAAATTGTTTGTTTGTTTGTTTTTGTTTTTGTTTTATGTAGGATAGGTCATTATTTATTTATTTATTTTTATTGTTTTGTTTATTTATTTATTTTAATTAATATAAGTTGTAGAAGCATCATGAGGGGTATATGGATTTTTATGTACCCTCTGTGTGTTCTTTTACCCCCAGCCGAAGACGAGGGGGTAAAATAGCACACAAAGGGTACATAAAAAGCCATATACACCGAGAGATGCTTCTACAACGAATTTATTTTGCCAACATGTTAAACCATATAGCCAAATAATCAAAATAACGCCAGACAATAATTGTTAACAATTTATTAACGGAGCCGTACCACGCGGACGCGAACGAAACCACTTGCCAGTGACGAAAAATAGTTCCATCGATAAACGAGTTTTTAACTTCAAATGTTTGTAATACGAAATTGTCTGAAATGTATGTCGCGCATCTGTTGCTAATCGCGCATTTATACAATAACACCACGACCGTAATTAGGTGGCCGAGTTTATAGTAAAAATAAAATTAATTATGTATACTTGATTGATTATCAATGTTATTTAGAATCTAATTATTGCTTTAGCATTAACTGGGGTGGCTGAAAACTGTTGGAAATTACAGACGGGGTAGGCCTATAAGAGAATTTGGCTCCGCCCACAGGGGTATAAGGGATTTGTCCAACGGCAAACAGCCAATGAGATTAAAGAATTTTACATGAAGGCGAGATAATTGTTTGTAATGTCTATGAGCTGTATGTTTACGGCTAATAAAGTATATATAAAGTTAACATAGTCACAAAGAATTATGTGTTATTGTGCTAGGATGAGACTATCAACTGTCACGAAGATGTTGGCCAACTCGACGGTTGCGTTGTAATTTTCCCAACTGTCTACCTACATACGACGGGTGCGTTCAGATTACAAACTAATTGGTCGCAGGAGTTTTGGTCATAGGAAAATTTAGTTGTTGGAGCGCTCGGACTATCAACTGGACAGTCACAGAAGTCGTGAGAGCAGAAAGTTGGCCAACTTTGTCGTGGCATTTGGTAGTCTCATCCTAGCATTATTCTCTTTTTTAACACTAACAAGCGGGCTGCTCAATCACTGGTTTGTGTTGTAAATTATGACGAAGTATGGCGACGTTCTTACACTATATATGAAGGCAGTTGATGATAACTTGGGATGTCACGTTTATACGTGTACACGGTGTTGTTTATTACCAAGGGACGGGACGTAGCTTGATGCGCGGTCGGTTTAGGATCGATCCCCGTCGGTGAACCCATTGGACTATTTATCGTTCCATCCAATGCACGACGACTGGTATATCAAAGGCCGTGGTATGTGTTATTCTGACTGTGGAATGGTGCATATAAAAGATCACTTGCTGCATTAGAAAGAAATGTAGCGGGTTTCCTCTGATGACTATGAGTCAGAATTACCAAATGTTTGACATCCAGTAACCGATGATTAATTAATCAATGTGCTCAATCAATCCACAAAACCTGGCAAGTTGGCTGTCGGCGTCAACACAGAAGACTTGGATGAAACGTCTAGGCAACATCCTTCTGGAATAGCGATGTGGAGTGCTCGCGTCAACTGAACGCGCCCATTTCCATCAGTCATTCTCAAAAGTGTTTCCATAAAAGCATGTTTTGTACTATTAAATTAAATTATTTGGTTGTAATTATTTTATGGACATATAGTTCAATGTACAATGTTTATAGTACTTTGCAAAAGATATTTAATTTTGGCGGGTACCCAGCTTTTTAATATATATATATATATATATATATATATATATATATATATATATATATATATATATATACCGTATATAAAATAATAAGAAGGCATGAATCTATGGTTATATAGTTTTAAATAGAGTTCTGTACAACGGGCAACGGGCAACTCTATTAACGTGCCCCTATCCACAAGGGTTCAGGCACGCCCGCCCCGGATCTAGCCTCTGACTTCGCCAGTGACCACCTCCGGGGCGGGAGGGGGAGGGGGGAGGGGGGAGTAGGAAATGTAGGGGACAATTTAGAAGTGTGGTATGACCACTTAAAAAAGAAAAGAAAAGAAAACAATTCGGGGGCTACCATTACATTATATCTTATATTATAGATTAATAATAGTCGCACCAATTAAATTATATCATACTATTCTATTAATATATTAATTAGTAGGTGCATAGTAAAATTATTTTTCAATCGGGCTGTTCAAAATAAATATGTTATACAAATAATTTAATAAATTAATTTAGTTTAAGTTAATTAAATTAGCTTAGGCCCTAGAGGATCAAGGATTCGCAAAGGGGGGAGCATCGCGCCCCAGTCGGTCCGGCGCTCCGACAAGCGGGTGGCCCATTCCGGTTAGTCCGGATTTCCACGGGGGGGGGGGGGGCGTTCCGGGGGGGAGGCCTCCTACCAGGCATCCCTACCGGCCCAAACCGCCAACGCCCTAACGCACCCAAAGAGCACCCTACCACGGCGTCCCCCCCCCCCACCCCCCCCCCCCTCCAAGTTATCCATATAACACAGGTGGGCCGTATTTAAAATGATATGAAATGATTGGTGATTATGATTATGAACGAGCCCGCCAGCCGCCGTCCGGAGTGGTGGTGAAACGTATAGGTCGTTGATGTTGGTGTTGTTGTTGAAGTTGTGGATTGATCCGGTTATTGAGAGGTGTCCTTGCTGTTCTCCTCAAGCATTCGTGAGCCCAACACCCGGGGGAGGGGAGGGGGGGGGGTGCGTCACCTACACGGATGACAAACGTCATTGCTATATAAAGCTAGGTATCACCCAGGAAACCACTTAATCGTTAAGTGGGTGACGCCGAGTATCGGTCAGGTTTTTTTGGGTTTTTTTTTTATATACAATAATGACCGATCAAATTAATAACCGTTTAAAACCTATTTTAGATTAAAATGAAAAACATATATATTAAAATAATATACATCTAAAACTGCTAAGAGGAATATATAATTACTAACTAATACATTTATTATAACAATTAATTAAAAGTATAATATATATACCATATAAAATTAAAAACTAAAATACATTCACACCACAGCCAAAGAATTCGCCAATGGCGGGCGGCACAGACACTGCCAGGTATATGCGCCTCCAAGCCACGGCGAAAACAACAAACACTCACGCAGACGCTCTCACATTAGGTTCACTGAGTTCTGTACACATATTATCATATTCTCTTTAACTGTTTTATACCAACACCTTCTATTATGTCTGTAAATGGTTATATTATGTACCATATGTTATGTACACCTGGTAAGCTATAAAACTTCAAAGGAAATGAATAAGTAACTTGAATTTAACGTACATAAGCTTATGAAAACATGCCTATTAACCGAACCTCTTTGATATGCTTGGTAACAATTCCAGTAACAGTGCTAGTAGTTGGGTGCAGCACTGAGCAATCAGTGTAGACAATAGAGCTGACTTCCCATTGTTTTTTATTATAATAGTAGAACTGTAATTTGACTTGGAAACATTGGAGCTCTCCACGATTAAATGAAACCTAAAAGGATGAAGCCACACATTCACATAATTCCAATTATCCGATTGGTTTTGCTATCAACCACCTGGATTCATTGAACTTGTATCATTTGTTCTTGCTGATAGCTGCAGTATATAACTGCACGTTCATGAAGGAGTCAGTTACACATCGCCTAATATATTTTTTTATTAAAAGTTGTGACTTTTTTTCTGTGACGTTTTGTTCTGTGTGTGTGTGTGTGTGTGTGTGTGTGTGTGTGTGTGTGTGTGTGTGTGTGTGTGTGTGTTTTATGGTGTTTTACCTGTCAAGTGAATCAGTTAATTTACAAGTTGACTGAAATAATTGATTCTCCAGAAGTCACGTGGCAAGAAAGTGCTGGAGCAAAATATTTTCTGAACCAGTAGAACACTAAAAAATATTCTATTCTTTTAATATTTCTTTTTTAATTTGTGGGATATATTACTTTATACCAATGGTTATCTAACATTGTAACGATTGTAGTGATGTTTTGGAAGGAGGGGTTATATATGTTAAATAACTTATTGCTGTGTGTGGATTTGGCTGCCCAGTCAAGCCTACAGACAAGAGATTAAGATTGTGCGCTGTCCGTCTGTAGTCATTAAGACTAACAAAAGCAAAGAGTCTGCCACAGTACAACCGATCGCATTCAACACTTTAGATGCATTGTCAAATGATCATAGTTGACAACTCGGACCTTTGATAACTGTAAACTATACGTCTTGATTTATGTAACACTGAACTAGAGCAGTTCGGCGATTAAAGGGGCATGCTTTGGTTTCTTTTAGCAGCTTGGGGATTAACACACATGTAATTACGTTTTGTCGTTAAATATAATAATATGTTTTAAATATTCATGCAATAAGTAAAGTTTGTTTTGTTTAACGACACTACTATAGTACATTGATTAATTAATTATGGACTATTGGATGTCTAAAATTTGGTAAATTTGACACATAGTCATCAGATGAAATTTTTTGTAAAGTTGACACATAGTCATCAGTGAAACCCGCTACATGTTTTCCATTAGCAGCAGGATAGCACATACCACGGCCTTTTATATACCAGTCATGGTGCACTGGTTGTAAGAGAAAAACTATAAATTGAACTAGTCCACCGAGGGGTTTTAAAAATACAATTACATGTAATAATTTTGATACATGTAATAATATTGATGTAATAAATAATCTACAGTTATCCATTATTTGTTCTTAATTAGTGAAATCAAGTGAACAATTTCATGTTGGTAACATCACCTCAAAAATAGTTCATATTTGTGAAAATGTAATCATGATTGTAATCATGATCACTGGGCAGTGTAATCGCAATCATGATTGATTACTTTCATTTTCCTTGTAATCGTAATCGTAATCGTAATGATGACATACTTCAGTAATCGTAATCGTAATCGATTACTTTTGTCATGTAATCGCCCCATGTCTGATACATATATATATATATATATATATATATATATATATATATATATATATATATATATATCCCCAGATTATAACAGAACAGAACAGAACTTTATTACACTCAGGCCGTTATGCAACGGCGTAAGAGGAACATACATATTCTGATTTTGACAAGATGGTTAACAGGAGGATACAAATAATAGGAATACATTGCTTGGTACATATATGAATACAAATACAAATACAGTACAGTACATTACATTACATTACATTACATTACATTACATTACATTACATTATAAAGATATGTGTATTAATAATATAAATACATGATATTACCTTATAGAGATATGTGTATTAACCATATAGATGCAGTCTGCGATGTAACAGAGTAGAGGTATATTGTAAAATATAATTATTCATAAAATTTCAGTTACAACTGTGTACCTTATAATTATTGGTATTACAATATATAGATATAAATAAAATAAATAAATAATAATAATAATAATAATAAAATTTTCATAAAATGACAATAAGACATAAAATAATGTAATACGATTTAAAATATATCAAGTATAGTTGTATGTTGACCTTTAGTTTCATTAACTGGTTAATGTATGTTAATTTTGGTTGTTGTTGGTGTTGTGAGCGTTTAAATACTTGAAAAATTATATTCATGAATTTGGCTAAATTGTTTAGTGTGCTTATTCTTTTACTGCTCATAAGTTCTCTAAATTTATATATATTTGGTCGTATATAATAAAATGGACGTAAACATTCTTTCCGGGTATTACTGAAAAAACTACATACAAATAAATAATGAAATTCGTCTCCTATGTCGTTTTCATCACAAATAGTACAAAGTCTATCTTCTAATAGAACTGTATTCCAACGTCCAGTCTCAACAGGTAAATAATGGTTAGAAGTCCTAAATTTTATCATAACAGTCCATAATATTTCAGGAATAATATTAAGATAATTTTCAAAATTTAATTGGTATTTGAAATATTCGTAGGTTTTACCTTTCGATGATTCTGAAATATTATTTTTCCATGTTTGTAAATACTGGTCGTTTTGTCGCATGCTAATTTGTTGATAGTCATTTTACCGATAGAAAGGTTTGTGATAGCTATATATTACTCATTCCTAAATAATCTAAAATATGTTTAACAGCAGTAATCCAGTTATAGTTAGTTCCATTGCTAATATGGTCTCTCATCATTCATTTGTATAATAATAGAGATAGTTTAGATTGTTTCCCCGAGATAACTCGTGCCCAATAACAAATTAATCTTTTGTGGATAGTCAACCCGACTGGCATTCTACCAAGTTCACCATATAACATGCAAATTGGGGTAGCTTTTTTCACAGGGAGAATGTGTCTAATAAAATTGATTTGAACAGAGTTATAGATGTCGTTGTTTTCGAATCCCCATATTTCACATCCATATAATAATATTGGCAGAACCATCGAGTCAAACATTTTGAGTTTACATTCTATTGATAGATGACGATCTTTTGCTTTTGCCAGAACGAAATACATAGTCTTTGTCGCCTGTTATTTAAGTCTAATCTTAGTATTTTTGAATTTATTTAGTTTAGTAAAAATGGCACCTAAATATTTGTATTCTTTGACATTTTCGAGAGTAGTTTTTCCAATCTTAAAAATATATTTATAATCTTTAGAATTTCCATTAAAAATTAAGACTTGTTTTTGTAGTATTTATTTTAAGTTTAAGAATATATTTAACGTGTGTTGTAAATTGACCGCACTTGTTGCTAGTAAAGCAGTATCGTCAGCGTATAATAAGCAAATAAGATGTATTCCAATGTCTAGTGTGTTATTTTTATTATCTGCGATGGAAGAAACACCTTCACAACCGTGGTTAAGTAAATAGTTTTCTAGATCATTTAGATACAGGGAAAATAAAATCGGGGATAAATTTTCACCTTGACGTACACCATTATGGCATGCGAATAATGGTGATTTCTTGTTATTTACAAATATTAATGATTTTATACCTTGATACATTTGATATACGATTCTAAAGAATTTACCATTTATGTTATTTTCTTGTAACTTGTGCCATAGATGTGCTCTTGGGATCATATCGAAAGCTTTTTCAAAATCCACAAATGCGCAATATAGTTTCTTTTTCCTTTTTGTCAGGATATCAATTAGTGAATGAAGTGTAAATAAGTGATCTATAGTCGAATAACCTCTGCGGAAAGCAGCCTGGGCTTCGCTCATATCATCGTTTTCTTCAATAAAAGTAGTTAACCGGTTATTTAATGCTGTTTTAAATAACTTTGAACAACAACATAGTAATGTCGATAGTTTTCAGTGGATGAACTACTAAATTTGTAATGAGAATAAGATTTAAATATATATTTCTTATAGCATTTACTTGCGTTTGTTAAGTTCATTTTATTTGCTATAGTTTTATGTTTCGAGAAACATTTTTTTGTCTCAAAATATTTTGTTCGTAGAATCTTGCACCGTTTACTGAACCAGGGTCGCTTATTATCTGGCGAAGTGCCAGATTTATGTTTACGTGTCGGCACGTGGCCGAATGTTAAGTTGGCTGAGTCTAAAAATAGCTTGTTCAGCGTGTCGACTGTTTGGTTTACACGTGATGGGATACTGATAGATTCATCATCGGGAATTACCGATAGTGATTGAAGTAAGTTTGTATTGATATTGCTAATAAATTCTTCACTTTTATTGGCGTTCCATTTACGGATATTAATTGACTCCAACTCGTCCTCCCCTGCGTGTGCTGTAACCTCACCGTGGTGCAGGGGTGTAACATTCTCTTTGAGAATGGCCAATACAGCACAAATTGAAGTTTAGAGTAAAGTTCGGTGTCCGTAAAATTTGTGATATTTGTATTTGTATTTTTGCACAGTTCTTTACACTGTTTTTGTTTAAACCTTGAATTTTTATATTGATATTGATCATCACTTTATTTATTTGCATTACCATAGTTTGACACCCAATAGCCGATGTATTTTTCGTGCTGGGGTGTCGTTAAACATTCATTCATTCATTCCAACTCGTCCTTTACACATTGGTTATGTTTAATTTGTATGTCGCGGTCTGTCTGAATCTTACAGGTAAGTACAACTGCACAGTGGATATCTGAAAAGAGTGGGTCAAAATTACACACTTCAAAGTCAATGACAGATTTAAACATGTGGTGAGTACTAATAACATAATCAATCAAACTACAATATTTACTGGTGACTGCGCCTATATTTTTATTTTTTTCCTCATCTACCATTGAAGATATATATATTATTATGTTTGCACAAATCAAGAAGTTTGAGACCATGGCTGTTAACCTTACCCGTATCCTGGCTTGCTCTGTCCCTGGGTACATTTAAAGTATCAAGCTTTGCTATATCATTTAAAAAGGTTTCCATGTCAACATTATCAATATATATAGTATTATGATCATCAAGTGTAGTGTAATCGGGCAAACATCTAGTTCTTGCATTAAAATCACCTATTAGGAGCAGAGGTTTTCCTGGTTCTGTCATTTGGGAAATTTCATTTTCAACAATATCAAAAGTATCAACTTTTAAGTATGGTGAGCCAATTGGAGGAATGTACACAACACCAGCAGTTACGCTATTACCTATACACTCTTTGTCTAAAATACTAAACCATGAAATATACTGTGAGTTATTTTTTACATTTATTTTATCAAGGTTGGTCAGTTCATTTCTTACGCCAATAACAATACCACCAGATGATCGTTTACCTTTTCTGTTATTGAAATGTAGAGTGTAACCTGGAATTAACTGTGATAAGCAATCACGTTCATCTGTTTTACTTTCAGTAAAGCATAGAATATCATATTGTGAGACAAAATTTACAAAGTCAGGTATAACCAATTTGTTTCTTAGGCCACAGACATTTAAACTGAGTATTTTTAAGTAAATACAGTTGTGTTTCATATTGGTATAGTCTATGTTATCAGTGGTTTTTTAATTATATACAGTGTAAGATGAAGCCTGGCTGTTTACAACATAACTAAGGTTAGGTTCATGGGTATCACTGGTGGGTTCAATAACAAAACGGTGGGGGTTACATGGCTATTTACAACATGTGTATGCTTTGCTTTAAGGAAATGTTCATCACTGATCACAGTACTGGGCTGTGTATATCCACTTGTATTACTGTGGTGGGTCTCACAATTTATTTGTCTATTTACGTTGTATATATAGGTGGATTCGGGTGCAAGTACATCATTGGTCTCAACATCTTCACTTGTGCTACAATTTGGGGTCATATTTATTACATTTTTATCCACAATATGTCCACTTGTGGTACAATGGAGGGTCATATATGATATTTTGTTGTTTACATCATACATATCAATGGTTTTAGGTACATCATAGGTCACAATATGTTCACTCGTAGTACAATAGGGTTTTTTATGTGGTATTTGGCTATTTACATCATACATATGAATGGTTTAGGTACATCATAGGTCACAATATGTTCACTTATAGTACAACGGGGGGTCACATGTGGTATTTGGCTATTTACATCATACATATCAATGGTTTTAGGTACATCATAGGTCACAATATGTTCATTTGTAGTACAATGGGGGGGGGGGGTCACATGTGATAGTTGGTTGTTTACATCATGCATATGAATGGGTTTAGATACATCATAAGTCATATGTTCACTTGTAGTACAATGGGGGGTCACATGTGGTATTTGGCTATTTACATCATACATATCAATGGTTTTAGGTACATCATAGGTCACAATATGTTCACTTATAGTACAACGGGGGGTCACATGTGGTATTTGGCTATTTACATCATACATATCAATGGTTTTAGGTACACCATAGGTCACAATATGTTCACTTGTAGTACAATGTGTGGGGGGGGAGGGGGGTCACATGTGGTATTTGGCTATTTACATCATACATATCAATGGTTTTAGGCACATCATAGGTCACAATATGTTCATTAGTAGTACAATGGGGGGTCACATGTGGTATTTGGTTATTTACATCATACATATCAATGGTTTTAGGTACATCATAGGTCACAATATGTTCACTTGTAGTACAATCGGGGGTCACATTTGATATTTGGTTGTTTACATCATGCATATGAATGGGTTTAGATACATCATAAGTCATATGTTCACTTGTAGTACAATGGGGGGTCACATGTGGTAATGTTCATTCGTAGTACAGTGGGGGGGGGGGTCACATGTGGTGTTTGGCTATTTACATCATACATATCAATGGTTTTAGGTACATCATAGGTCACAATATGTTCACTTGTAGTACAATCGGGGGTCACATTTGATATTTGGTTGTTTACATCATGCATATGAATGGGTTTAGATACATCATAGGTCACAGTATGTTCATTCGTAGTACAGTGTGTGGGGGGGGGGGGGGGGCATCACATGTGGTATTTGGCTATTTACATCATACATATGAATGGGTTTAGATCCATAGGTTGTTTCTGTGTATTTACCTGTGGGTACATTATTTGTCACAGAATAGTCACTTGTATTGTAAAAGGGTATCACATTTGATATTTGGTTGCTTATGTCATACATATCAGTGGATTTAGATACATCATAAGTCACAATTTGTTCTCTTATGGTACAATAAGGGATATGTGGTATTTGGCTATTTACATGATACAAACCATTGGGATTCAGATCACATTTTTTCGCAGCATAGTTTTGATTTAGTTCAGGTACCTCATTTGTCTTAGCATATTCATTTGCATTACAAATAGATATGACATGTTGAAGTTGTTTCTGAGCCACACATAAAACATTTGGGGTGTTATTTAGCCAGGTATGTTGTGATGTATAGGGAAGAGTTACTTTATGCTGTACACAGTTGGTGCCTCCATGACAGTCCTAGATGTAGAGTAGTAGAGGTGAAATATGAGATGATACGTGAGGTACCGCCTTGTACCCCCAGGCCAATTCTGATTTTATAATAAATAGCTAGTTTTTAGAGATATCGAGGAGAACGAATTAGGAAGG
Source organism: Gigantopelta aegis (assembly GCF_016097555.1). Lineage (NCBI taxonomy): Eukaryota > Metazoa > Mollusca > Gastropoda > Neomphalida > Peltospiridae > Gigantopelta > Gigantopelta aegis. The sequence continues at coordinate 46,198,048 of NC_054712.1, read as the reverse complement.
CTCCAGGGGATCACGGACGTCGTCCACTGAACGAAATATATTAGTTCAGACGGGACTTTGGTAATTATATATTTTCTGCTCTGTGTATAACCTTGATGTGATTGATGTGACTTTAAATATTTTAATACTGTATTATACCAATATTCTTTAGACAGTGTCTTCGGTCATCTGACGAAGTAAATCGTAGACTTTTTGTTCTAACATTATACGAGTATTTGGTAATATAAAGCTTAGCCAGTCATCTTAGAAGACCTAGGTACACTGTAGGTTATTGTCTTTATTGTGATCGGTACCAGTATTAATTCTGTGTTACAAGGTTACTGAATGAGTAGTTAGGGGTAATTAAAAATTAACCCGTTAGGAATAGAGCTGTAATTCCTTTATTAATTAAGTTCCCCTGGAAGCGTTCCTAAATTATCACACGTTACTGAACGAGTAGTAAGGGTTAATTAAAAATTAACCAGTTAGGAATGGTGTTGTAATTCCTTTATTAATTAACTTCTCCTGGAAGCGTTTCTCAATTATCACACGTGTGGGTGTGGTGTAACGGTGAAGTGATTCGCATATTGTGTAACTAGACACCTAGAGATTAACTAATTAAGTGATCAGTTCTGGGTTGTTATTATTGCTGTTATTAATTAACTACTACGGCTGTACATTTGTCAGCGTAGATTAATACAGATTCCAAAGTGTATTGTGTTTTGTTGTATATCTAGTGAGCTAAACGTGCTATATTAATATATACTTTATATAAGATCGTATCTCTGATCATACCTAGAGACGAGCCATACTAGGGTTTAACAGCCTGTTACAGAGAGATCTAATAGATATACAAGTAGGAGAGACATTTTGATAATCGTGTTTTATTCGGTTACGGGAATTATAGAATCCCCGTGACATATATATATATATATATATATATATATATATGAGTCGTCACACGCGAAAACCTACAACTTAGCATGACGTCAGAAACCGAGTAAACGCGGCTCAAAGTTTGACATCACATGTATGATGTAAACGCGGAAGTAAAAGTTGACATGCTGTTTGCGTGGTTTGTTTTGAAGAATTTAGAAGATGACATCTTCTTCTTTACATGAAGATCAGTTTGAATTAAACATATATCTGTATGTACAATAGTTTTAGTTACTATTTTTTATTTTGTACCTGAGAACATTGGTCGAGATCGTTAGCGATACCATCAGCACTTTGATACACATTTACAAGCTTAGGGAGAAGTCTATATATCGATATGGTATGCTAATATCACACGTTTTTATAACGTACATGAATATACATAACATAAAGTTCAGCAACCTTTCCAGAAGTTATATACAATGTTCATAAGTTAGACCAAACATCAAATTAGGATCGTATCGGGTTGCATGGGTCTACCACACGGTTAGGCTTACCTGTTTTGTGGACTACAATTAACACCACTATTTCTACTCCAATTTCTATTTATAATCTAAATACTGAAAACTAAATCATTTTCTTAAAATAAATAATATATATATATATATATATATATATATATATATATGTGTGTGTGTGTGTGTGTGTGTGTGTGTGTGTGTGTGTGTAAAAATACTACATTTTTAGTTATTTATTTTACCATTGTTTGCAAACAAATTTGCTGTCGTCTGCACACACATTGCGGTACGGTAATAAAAACGTTTCATTTATATACCTTTGTTATACGTCATGATGTCATTGCATAAGCTGGTATACAGATTAACATGCGGAGGTATAGTAGATCAATTCTCAAAAGGTTGTTTGTCCCTCAGCCAATTTTATTATTATTATTATTGCTGTGTGTATGTGCGTGCATTCCCAGTCTGGAGCTCGACGCGGTAAGACGTGCTTGTCTCGCTTGTGCACACTGCACGTGCTTTCGCGGCTCGACTTGGGGATCTTTCACTTCGTTGTTTTTGTTTTACTCTTTGAGGCACATTTTGGAATTCAAAATAGAAGACCAAGACTAAGAACAGTGGAAACGGATGAAAGAGTATCTGTATTAGATGATGAGCGGGACGTAGTCCAGTGGTACCCCCTGCGCGTGCTGTAACCTCACCGTGGTGCTGGGGTGTAACATTCTCTTTGAGAATGGCCAATACAGCACAAATCCCCTTGTTTTCTTCGCAATACAATTGAAATTTTGAGTAAAAGTCCGTATCTATCTGTGATATTTGTATTTTTGCACAGTTCTTTACACTGTGTTTTTATTTATTGATGTTGATCATCACTTTATTTGTTTGCAATGCCATAGTTTGACACCCAATGGCCGATGTATTTGTCGTGCTGGGGTGTTGTTAAACATTCATTCATTCATTTAGTCCAGTGGTAAAGTGCCCACCTGATGCGCGGTAGGTCTGGGATCGATCCCTGTCGGTGAAGCCAATGGGCTATTTCTCGTCCCATCCAGTGAACAACGACTGGCATATCAAAGGCCGATGTATGTGCTATCCTGTCTGTGGAATGGTGCATATAAAACAACCGTTGTTACTACTAGAAAAATGTAGCGGGTTTCCTCTGTAACACTATAGGTCAATATTACCAAATGTCTGACATCCAATAGCCGATGATTAAAAAATCAATGTTCTCTAATTTAACTTTAACTGTATTGGATGAATATGATAAATACAGTCCAGTAGATGCTGACAATAATACTGAACAAAGAATCAAACACTTTTCTGATGATAACACCAGTGAGCAGAATTACACTGATTAGGCCATCGGTCAACAGGCTGGTAGGTACTGGGTTCGGATCCCAGTCGAGGCATGGGCTTTTTTAATCCAGATACCGACTCAAAACCCTGAGTGAGTGCTCTGCAAGGCTCAATGGGTAGGTGTAAACCACTTGCACAGACCAGTGATCCATAACTGGTTCAACAAAGGCCATGGTTCGTGCTATCCTGCCTGTGGGAAGCGCAAATAAAAGATCCCTTGCTGCTAATCGGAAAGAGTAGCCCATGTAGTGGCGACAGCGGGTTTCCTCTCAAAATCTGTGTGATCCTTAACCATATGTCTGACGCCATATAACCGTAAATACAATGTGTTGAGTGCGTCGTTAAATAAAACATTTCTTTCTTTGAACCTGATCCAATTAGCACAAGTTACAGAAAGGATGCAGTGGATTGTCTTTTAGAAAATAACAAATAAATGTATGACCATATTTTGAAGTTGAGGGAAGTGGAAAAATAACAGAAGGAAATGTAGGCCTACACAATATTCTCGCTAGGTAAAAATTAAAGGACGGCGGAAGACACCTCTAACCCCCCCCCCCCCCCCCCCCCAAAACAAAAAAAGAAGAAGAAGAAGAAGAGATAGATAGATAGATCTCTTCCTTTCAGATATAGTTATATTAAACCAGTGAGGACTGCATCTCCAATAAATGTAAACAGCTTGCAGTTGCTTATAAATATTGCTTTCATAAAACAAGTTAATTGAAAAAAGATGGTAAGTTGATAAAATTTGACTTTTAAAAAATAAGTTAAAGTTATCCCAGTGTCAGTTTAAATGTATGCAATGTAATAAAGGGGACATGTCTTTAATGTTTGCTTGTCAGACCGCGAACGAGTTAGAGAACAACCGTTGACGTCCATTGACGTCAGCCTTTTATACATTTTCTTAAGTACCAGGTGACGTCATAACAGCCAATCGGAAATTATGTCACGTTAGGAAGAGATCTACCTTTACAAAATAAATATCATTTTATTTAATAATTACGTTATGCACACAATTGCTCAATAAATAAAGTAATTGCTTTTTGGTCCAGCCTCCGTTACAGTTTGTAAATGCACACTCTAGATCCTGAGAAACTTCAACTTTTATAAATACGTCAGTTCAGCCCATAGCAAAAACATTACACAAACTTGAAATAATTAATACTGGAAATTTCTAAAGTACATAAACATAAAACTAGCATTTCTTAATTGCTTTTAGATCACCATCGAGGGGCAAGACAGTGCTCTGTTTGTTTGTCATGCATCATAATACATACTTTGGATTAAATAAGTCAACACATAAAGAAATTGAAAATTGTCATTTATTTTTTGATATAAATGACGAGATAAGAAAAACATCATTATTACGTAATGAATTCAAATAGATATCAACATGAAATGTTGAACTACTGTTATATAATACATGTCATATCACTACATAATGTAAACATGCAATATAACATTATAAACATTACGTAATCCTTATGTAAGGAATTGACATATAACAAAGATGGGGTATAATATTACGCCAACATATAGATGAGCAGACTGGAATGGATGCAAAGAGACAGATCCAATCTGATCAGCTATATTCCCCATCCACTGAATCTTGCCCCAAATGATTTTTAACAATAAATGACGGCGTGTCATAACAGATCGACCTTATAGTCATCGTGCATATAATTTTATATCTACTTGAACCAAATTATATCCTACAACATATCAAGCTATACATATATGTAATCAATTATACTTATGATCATGTACAAAAACATCACCCTGAACATGTACATGTAACTCATGATGTATGTAAATTACACGACATTCTAAACCAAAATCCAGAGGCCCATGTCCCCATGGATTCACCAACATCCAAAGCCAATAGACGTGCGTATATCACTAAATATCCACATAGGTACTAACTGTACAGGTTCCAACTGAAACAAACCAATAAATGCAGAAGAGCCGTTATCAACACCCAGAGGCCCCTGTCCCCATGGATGTTTACAACCCCACTGTTCATAAGTGTCCATACTGTAATCAAAGTAATAAATGAAAATACACACATTTGGTACACATCCAGAGGCCCATGTCCCCATGGATTACCAGATTACCAATTGTCACATATAATAAATCCATACTGAAAAAAGTTTCATAATTCCATAATTCAGAGGCCCCTGTCCCCATGGATTTGTTATTGTCATTTTAAACATTTAAATCGCTGGACCACAGCATTCACTGGGTCGTATATGATCTGAAGAAATAACTAAATGTTAAAAATATAGAGACTGTCCTCATACTTGTATCATTGGAATTCGTACATATTTCTTAAAGGCGTCGGACTTTCATCTCCCCATTACTTGTATGCGTTCCTCACTGATACCCTGGCTTGCTGCAGTGGTAGCCGCACCTATCCTGAAACTATGCGCTTTGTATGTGTTTGGGTTACAACCAGACCAGCGCAATGACAGTCTTAATTGTTTTGTAAAATATTGCCGAGAAATAGGTGTGCCGTCCATGAAAGAAAATAAAGGCTCTGCTAGGCATTTATGTTGGCGTACAGCTAAGTATGCTCGAATAGTCTTTACCGGGCAATGTGATTTATTATTCTTTATCACTGACAAAATGTTTGATGAACCATTGCTGTGTTTGAAATGAGGAAAAGTAATATCGATACTATTTTCAGTAACCACTACATGTTGTCTGTGCAAATAATGTTGGTTGATTGAACCCGTCATTGTTATCTCCCCAATTCGAAGAAATGCGTGAAAAGCTAACAAAAACATTGCTTTAAACATGCATCTGGTAAAGAAGGAATCAATGGTATGATCTAAAGACTCTATTAGAGCTTTCAAGATATTAGGAGTGATTGGCAATCGAGAATCGACTGATGATCTTTGTTTTTGGAACCATGATAACATTTTTTTTTATAATAAAATGTTGAGTTATATCTTCATAATGACCCAATTTAAAGATATATCCTAATGCTGAATTATATGTTGCCATTGTTGCAGCAGCCAGATTTTGTTCGTAACAATGAGCCATAAAAAGGGCTAATGTTGAATATTGGGTGGCAGAGGAATGACAGCATCACCAATACTGTTGTGAATAAACTCACGGTATAGTTTAAAAGTGTGCTTGTAAGCAGCTGTTGTAGTATCAGAGATAGCACTCGCTAACAAGTGATTGGCTGTTGAAGTTAAATCCTCAGTAACTCTGGTGCACATGGGATGGGGTCTGGATCCATGTGTGGAAACTGACTGTGACACTCTTCTATCTGCAACCGAGAAAGATAGTCTGCAGCTATGTTATGTAATCCTGAGATGTGGACAGCTTTAAACAAAATATTATGTTTCAAAACGTTCACCATAAATCTGCGCATCAGTTGCATTAAAATCGGATCTGGTGACGTGTGCTTGTTGATAATAAATACTACTGCAATGTTGTCTGTATGAAATTGGATGCATCTGTTTTTTAGCTGTGTGTACCACAATTCGATAGCTACGATGATGGGAAGAAACTCCCTGACAGTAATGTGATATTTGAGCCAATTGATTGGAAAAACCTCAGCAAACCACTGGGATCCAAGGAAGCCCCCAAATCCGATATTACTCGCATCTGTATACATGTGTAAAGTATCTGATGACTCAAATTTATCAGACAAGAAAAAAAAACACAACCATTAAAATGCTCTAAGAATAAACCCCAGGCCTTCAAATCCAATCTGGCTTCTACTGACAACCGCTGTTTATGGTTTGGTTCTTTAAGCCCGAGAGTAAGGTCAATAACCCTTCGCAAAAAGGTGCGACCTGGAATTACCACACTATAAGCAAAATTCAGTAAACCAATTAGAGATTGAAGCTCTAACAGTGTAACTTTCCTCCGCTTTGACAACTGATTAATCAGAGTCCGCATCTTCTCCAATTTTTCCAATGGGAGACGGACTTCCATGTTAACCGGGTCAATTTCTAGACCTAAAAATTGTATGCATGTAGTGGGAAGAACTGTTTTCTCTTCTTTGATTGGAATACCCAGACATGAAGCTAACTTATAAAATGCTCACAGTGAATTATGGCAATCAGTAGTTCCCGGAGGGCCCAATAACAAAAAATCATCCAATAAATGAACACATCCTTGAATGAAAAACTTATTTTCAAGCATCCACTGAAGGGTACTAAATCTTTCAAACAACTGACATGAATAACTCAAACCCATTGGAAGGGTGCGATCATAATAAAATTTGTTTTCAATAGAAAAACCCAACCGATTATAATCATCTGGGTGTATGGGAACAATACGATATGCGTTTTGAATATCAGCTTTTGCCATCAGAGTACCTTGACCTAGCTTTGTTACATAGTTAATTGCTGTGTCTACTGTCTGATAACTGACCCTGCAAAATTGAGGATCTATTCCATCATTGACTGATGAATCTTGGAAGATAGGATAAATGATGAATAACTCTGTATTCATTGGGTTCTTTCTTTGAGACCAAACCAAGTGGAGAAATTTGAAAATTTGCCAATTGAATTTGATCAAAAAGTCCTGCCACCTTAAAATTTTCCAGCTCAACTTCAATCTACCTTTTTAAAATGTCTGTTTTGCCACTGACAGACTTGAGATTTGAACAAAACGTGCATTGTCTTTTTCCAGAAAAAGGAATACGAAAACCAAAATTCCAGTCTTTGATAATTCACTGGAGTTGGAACACATGAATTTGAAGAGCAGGAAAGTGTTTGCAACTCACGATATGGATTTGCTGTTTGCAGTATTTGGCCCTTGTTTGGGTTTTGCCGGTTTAAATTGGTGACTTTGAGATTTTGATTCTCCTCTTGAATTAGTTGAGCATTTGTACATAACATGGGAACCTGAACAAAATTGGCAGATGTGTGGGTATGGACAGGACTGTCCCCGCATGCAATTCCCCCCTGTGTTATTGTAGCTGTGACAATAGATTTTTTCCCTTTTGGACTTCTGGTATCTTTTGGAATTGGGACGAAAGGACTGCATGGTATTTTTGGAGTACAGTTTTGATTGTAATCCTGCAGCTAGAGCTTCATGATAAAGCTCAGTACTGACTTCTTCCCATGGACAATCACCAGGTGCAATCTCCCGCCACTGCCTAAACGTTTTATCATAGGCAATTGCTGCCTGGTCATTAGTTTCTTCTGCAATAGCTTGCAGCCTCAATGCATATTTCATAAGATTTCCCCCCTCATTGGGGTATTTTTTGCAGTACAAATCCCGAAAAAGATGGAAAGTCGACATCCACTGCATTAGCGAAGTGATATGTTTTGCACTTGGTACCTTTACCATTGACAGAGTGCCATCTTTTATTTCAGTGGTAAATCTGTCCTCTTGAGAGGGATGCAGTAGGAGGCCAAATTCAACATATTCATTGGCCCAAAAAAAATTTTTTATTTTTTGATCGACACCTAAGCTCCTTTTCGTGGATCTCTCATTATTCTGGTCTACATTTCCCTGCAAATTAACTGAATCCTTACTTGTTAGGTGCTGAAAAATATCTGGTCCCACAGGTATAGATAATGGAGAATCTTCCTCCTTATCCGCATCCGCCCCACTAGTCTGATGTGTTGATGTATCTGGATTGGCTTGCAGAGCCTGCATCACTGATTTCGTAAGTGTGGGATGGCGTCTTGTATGCACTGACTCACCACTGTCGGCAAATTTAGCCTACTAGGTCCTGGATCAGGTGTCCTTGATGTGTTCGCTCCCTTCTCTTTGGGTGGGTTGGCCACCCTCCGCCTTTTCCGCTGTGGGGGGTTTGTAGACATTATTATAATCAGGAGTAAGGCTGTAAATTATATCAAGTCAGATTAGTGAAAAATATATTTTTGAATAACTTATCCTGTGCAAGTTATCCTATAATATCCATGTCCATTCAGACAAACATCCTCACAGAAAATCAGCCATTACTTTTACTAGTCTTGGAAACCAGACATATTCCCTAATCAAACGTTATGTACAGATACCATCAACCGCTATGACTGTCATGGTAAAAACTGTAACTCTCTTTTATTACTTAAAACAGTACTAAAACCAACTGACTAGTTTTTAGAACATTACAGTGTAACTTATGGGAATAATTAATGTCTGATAATAAATAGGACTTCTATAAACCTAGTCAACAAATATGACTATGCATGTAAGTCACGTAACTTTGGGGACAATTAATGTCTGATAATAAATACAAGTTCTAATCACCTAGTCAACAACTATGACTATAAATGTAACTCACTTGTGATTAACTATAACTTCTATACACCTAGTCAACAACTATGACTATAAATGTAACTCACTTGTAATTACAGTGTAAATTTCGGGATAACTAATGTCTGATAATAGATACAAGTTCTATACAACCAGTCAACAACTATGACTAATAAATGTAACTCACCTGTGATTAACTACAAGTTCTATATACCTAGTCAACAACTATGACTAATAAATGTAACTCACTTGTGATTAAATACAAGTTCTATACACCTAGTCAACAACTATGACTAATAAATGTAACTCACTTGTGATTAAATACAAGTTCTATACACCTAGTCAACAACTGGGACTATACATGTAACTCACTTGTAGTTACACTATTAGCACAAGGCCACCCTGCAATACATGTATAGATCTACACAGATGCATGTACATACATACACTGACAAATCCATACATATACGAGAGTAATTTAGTGTATTAAAAATATTAGCACATCCCACAATATGTCCAAGTTCTATACAGACCAATCAACCTATGACGGTATACTATAACTCACTTGTCTCATACATTTCAGTACAAACGCTAACCTGATATTAACCTGATAATCAACAATTCTTTAATATTGCACCTCGAATACTATGATAGTATTTTAGAAAACCCATTTTCGAAAAATGAACACCATCCATACATAAATTATCATCAGAATTCTGCATCCCTTTTAACTTCCAATAATTAATGATGGGGTGTTTAGATAATTTCTGCTTCAGGAAACTATTTCCCGAGTGTACCTTCTCATTATATTCCTGCACCGTGATATGCCGGGTATTTTATCTAGGCACAAACTGCAACACTGTTATCTGAGAAATGCTGTGCTTGTGGATACACGTTGTCAAAAAAGAGAGTAACCTTAAAACAATTACATCAACCTCCTCATATGAATCTAAATCATTGCCTCCTAAGTGCACAACGAGCCTGTTTGGTTGATTTTCTGTTATACCAATCTCAAAATATTTCAGGTGCTCATTTTGACAAACTCGTCCGCCACCAACTACCGAAAACGAAATGGCAGTCCACAATACCAAAGTTTTGTAAATTTTCTTCGATTAAATATTCCCTAAGACTTCTAATATGGGAACTCCCAATAAATAAAATCGACATCTTGACAATTAATTGTTAAATTTTTACAATATTATTCTACAAAAACAATAAAATACAAAATGTTTTAACACCGTTTCTTTTTTGCGGAAATTGACAGAAAAGGATTTTTAATGCGCATGTGCCAATTTAATCAAACCTAAATTGTAACCGGGCTGCTGTCCCGTACTAAATTATTCTGTTAATGCGGATATATTATCGATATGACCTAAAAGCATTTATGTTGCACCATAAATATATTTTTTTAGTCTAAAATTACGTAAAACAATTTCACAGAAAAAGCCTTTGGAATATTTATAAAAACGACATTATTGACCAGGCACAGAAACACGCTATTGTGCATTGCAAATACATTGGGAATTCAGGCTAATAATACAAACAAATTATAATGCGCATAAACACGAGACTATCATTACACAATTTCTTTTTTGTCTATAGTGCACGACACGACAAATTGAACTACTAAGAATTTCATTAAACAATAACTATAATAAATGGCATACTTCCAGACATTACAGAATACAAGCAAATATGCAAATAATTACTACTAAATGTAAAAATAAATATTCTGTTTTGTCCAATATTAAAATTACTTGAGAAAGAAAAGACGACACGCAAAACCACATTGTCGTAACATTTGGGAGAATTTGATTATTATTGTAATGGTGAGTCCGATAATTACCAAATGTTGCAGGATTGTTCACAGTTCACTCTAGTCCATTGTGAGTAAGTGATAGGACACACCACCAAGGTCAAGGTCATCTGGAGTCAATACCGGGTGTGGCCTCCGCGTGTGTTGACAACTGCCTGGCACCGCCTGCCCATTGAAGCAACCAGAGTACGGATGACGTCCCGGGGGATGGTGGCCCACTCGGCCTGCAAGGCTGCTGCCAGCTCGGGCAGGGTCTGGGGCTGTGGTTGTCGCTGTCGGAGGCGTCGGTCCAACTCGTCCCATAGATGCTCAATTGGGTTCAAATCCGGTGATATCGATGGCCAAGGAAGGACATTAATGTTGTTGTTCTGTAGGAAAGCCGTTGTGAGACGTGCTGTGTGAGGCCTGGCGTTGTCATGTTGGAACACTGCGTTGGCGTTGGCCATAACTGGAACGATGTGTGGCCGGAGGATCTGGTCAATGTAGCCCTGTGCATTCAGGTTGCCCTGCACGTGGACCAGGTCAGTTCTGCCAGTGTGTGAGATGGCTGCCCACACCATGACACTACCCCCGCCGAATCTGTCCACTTCCTGCACGCAGTTTGCCGCATAACGTTCACCACGACCGCCTATACACGCGACATCTTCCATCATGACGTCGGAGCAGAAATCGGGACTCGTCACTGAACCACACCTGTCTCCATCGCAGTTGAGGCCATTGTCGATGAATCTGGCACCACTGCAGTCGGAGTCGACGGTGTTGTGGTGTTAAGATGACACCTCGAACTGGACGTCTGGCACGAATTCCTACCTCACGTAGGCGGTTCCGTACGGTCTGGTCGGATATCCTGCGCAAACCTGGTATTGCTGCGGCTGTGGAGGTGGCAGTAGTCAATCGTTCCCGAAGGTGGCGTACCCGGATGTAGCGGTCCTGCCCGGGGGTAGTGACCCGTGTCGACCGGATCTAGGGAGGTCACGTGTTGATCCATGTTGCTGGTAACGGTTCCACAGTCTGGAGATGGTGCTTGGGGACACACATGGAATGCCTGGCAACGGCCGTTCTGGATTCGCCTGCGTCTAGTCGGCCGATGGCATTGTTTCTCTGCGGTTCACTGAGACGTGGCATGTCCTGGATTGTCAACTGTCGGCCAGATACAGAGGCCAGGCAAGCGAACACCCTGCACTTTTATACTGTCGGTGTTCATGTTGCACGTGCAGACCAAACGCACGTGCAGTGGTGACATGGTTTGCACGTGGCTGCGTTTTTGCGAATATTCACATTTTGGAACTTTATTGTACAGTAGCTGCGTTTTATCGAATGTAACCGTGGGAATGTGTTTGGGACATGCAATGACCTTATATTCACAAAGCATGAACCGGTAGGAAACATAAAATCGGAGTTATAACCCATTTGTACCCTTTTGCTTTTCTTTTTTTGAAGAGAGTATATATATTCGGCCAAACCATTCGAAGCCCACGGGCGACAACCATCACCGTCAAGTTTCCGAGACAAAGACAAGTAATTCAAAATGGAGCTTTGTATCCTCGCCACGGCTATAAGGTACGGTAAGTTATCACAGATTAGCTTCCCCTTCTTTGGACGGCTGAAGGTAATGTAAATGTCCTAGGTTAGCCCCCTTCATTTGACGGCTGTAGGGAACGGGTAAGTGTACGAGTTAGCTTCCCTTTCCATTTGACGTATGTAGGGACGGTAAGTAAACAGAGTTTAGCCCCCTACACCGAGGCTGTAGGGTTACAGTAGGTATCACAGAGTTACTCCCCTTCGTTTGTTCTCCAAAGAGACATCTTCAAAGATGACAGCGGTGGTGGATTGCTCGCTAGGCTGTTGGGTACGATAATTAAACATAGTTAGCTCCCCTTTTTTGTTCTGCAGATCAAGTTTTTAAAGATGGTAGTTCGATTATTACCCGTCACCGGCTGTAGGTTCCTAATA
>NC_054712.1:46093232-46185122 GCF_016097555.1 Gigantopelta aegis | reverse complement strand
GACTTCTAATATGGGAACTCCCAATAAATAAAATCGACATCTGGACATTATGTGTTAATTTTTACAATATTAAAATTCTACAAAAACAATTAAAATACAAATGTTTTAACACCGTTTCTTTTTGCGGAAATTGACAGAAAAGGATTCTTAATGCGCATGTGCCAATTTAATCAACCTACAAATGGTAACCGGGCCGCTGTCCCGTACTATATTATTCTGTTAATGCGGATATATTATCGATATGACCTAAACGCAATTTATGTTGCACCATATAATATTTTTTTTAGTCTAAAATTAGCGTAAAACAATTTCACAGAAAAAGCCTTTGGAATATTTATAAAAACGACATTATTGACCAGGCACAGAAACACGCTATTGTGCATTGCAAATACATTGGGAATTCAGGCTAATAATACAAACAAATTATAATGCGCATAAACACGAGACTATCATTACACAATTTCTTTTTTGTCTATAGTGCACGACACGACAAATTGAACTACTAAGAATTTCATTAAACAATAACTATAATAAATGGCATACTTCCAGACATTACAGAATACAAGCAAATATGCAAATAATTACTACTAAATGTAAAAATAAATATTCTGTTTTGTCCAATATTAAAATTACTTGAGAAAGGTCCATGTCACAGCAGACTTTTACGAAAATTGTTGGGACAGCCATGACTATATATATATATATATATATATATATATATAATATTAACAGCGGTGCCCTGTAGACACGTGTAATATAATAATAATAATTTTTAAAATTAAAACAATAAAATTAAAAATTAAATATTCATACAATCTCAATATATTTACAAACAATAATTAAAAGCATGTAATGTTTCTTGTTTTCCTGAAGGCATATCAAACACGTATACTTTCATACAGAACTGTTTACGTTCGATGCTTATTAAGCAATATATTACTGAGGCCGGCAGGTTTCTTTTCTTGTTTCTGTTTCAGCGAGTGAAGGCGTCTGCGATACTATTGTACTATTCGGCCAACCATTCGAGTCCAGCGGCGACACCATCACCGTCAAGTTCTCGAGACAAAGACAAGTAATTCAAAATGGTAGCTTTGATATCCTCGCCACGGCTATAGGGTACGGTAAGTATCACAGAGTTAGCTCCCCTTCATTTGACGGCTGTAGGTACTGTAAATGTCACATAGTTAGCTCCCCTTCATTTGACGGCTGTAGGGAACGGTAAGTGTCACAGAGTTAGCTCCCTTCCATTTGACGTCTGTAGGGTACGGTAAGTATCACAGAGTTAGCTCCCCTACACCTGACGGCTGTAGGGTACAGTATGTATCACAGAGTTATCTCCCCTTCGTTTGTTCTCAAGAGACAAGTCTTCAAAGATGACAGCTGTGGAGTGCTCGCTACGGCTGTTGGGTACGATAAGTATAACATAGTTAGCTCCCCTTCTTTTGTTCTGCAGATACAAGTTTTTAAGATGGTAGCGTCGATATACCCGTCACGGCTGTAGGTTCTAATAGACCAATCAATTCCTATTGCCGATAATGTTAACGTTTACTAATAAAACTGATATAAGCAGCGTTTCAACACACCCAGGAAGTACAGCAATAGAAAGTGTGGTACCTCACATATAATCTACCTGAAAGAAAATGGGGGGTCACGTACCATTTAAGAGATTTAATTAATGTTTTTAATAGCAACAGTCATTTTTGCTGAAAATTGCAGTTCCATTTTTGGCATTAGTTTCAACCTCTGGTATATACTACATAACAACTGTATAACAAATAAAAGTGTATTTATTTATTGTCAATGAATAATAGTTTTTGCACAAATAATCACATATTACTACCAATCACACCCACAGCTGCTTTTACTCCGTAAATATTGGATATAAGCATAAGCACGAAATTAAGTTGAAATGAAATGTAGAGGGGAATCGACTAATACTCCTCGAAAAATATATTGAAACATATCTTGAAACCCCCGAATCACACCCCCTCCACACACACCTCCACCCCCACCCCACCCACCCACCCCACCCTCCCACCCACCCCCACCCCCACCCACCCCCAGCACATACGCCCCAAACTCTGAAGATATCAACCAATTAACCGCTTGATCCACTGAAGGATGAGGCACGTCTGAGACTGGTAAACCGACCGTGACATTGTCATTTAAAAAAAATATTCAGTCAAAATATTATTGTATTTATTGTTGTTGAAAGTGTGTGGACATCCTTACCAGGTGAGTGCGACAACGGTGAGTTTGAGTGCACCAACGGCAAGTGCGTGGCCGACGTCGTGGTGTGCGACTCGTACAACAACTGCGGCGACAACTCAGACGAGACGACCGGCTGCATCATGTTCGGCATCGGAGACATCATCATCGTCAGCGCCATCATGTTCGTCATCGCAGCCGTCGCAGCTTTCGCAGTCACCGTAGCCGTCTTCTACAGACAACGGACGTTCAGACGTATACTGCGGGTAAATGACTCTCTCTCTCTCTCTCTCTCTCTCTCTCTCTCTCTCTCTCTCTCTCTCTCTCTCTCTCTCTCTCTCTCTCTCTCTCTCTCTCTCTCTCTCTGTATGTTTTTCTGTCTGTCTCTGTCTCTGTCTTAGGCTATCTATCTTTCTTTCTCCATTTGTCCATACCTCTGTGTGTCACATACTCTTTTCTCTCTCTCTCTCTCTCTCTCTCTCTCTCTCTCTCTCTCTCTCTCTCTCTCTCTCTCTCTCTCTCTCTCTCTCTTTCTCTGTCTCTCTCTATCTTAGGCTCTCTCTCTTTCTCTCTCCATTCATCCATCTCTCTGTCGCTCCATCTTTCTTCTCTCTCCTCGTCTCCTCGTCTCTCCTCTCTCTCTCTCCTCTCTCTGTATAGTCTGCTCTATCTCTCTCTCTCTCTCTTCTCCATTCATCCATACCTCTCTGTCTCACTCTCTCTCTCTCTCTCTCTCTCTCCATTCATTTATGTGTTTCTCTGTTTCTCGCTGTCTCTGTATATATGTCTCGTTCTGTGTTTGTGTGTGTGTGTGTGTGTGTGTGTGTGTATCTGTGTGCGTGTGTGTGTGTGTGTGTGTGTGTGTGTGTGTGTGTCTGTGTTTGTGTGTGTGTCCCTCCCTTTCTATCTATCTCTCTATCCTTTCATTTATCTGCTAACTGCCTTTATTTAAATAATATGTTTAATCAGTATATCAATATTTGGAATTAGATGTACTTACTTTGTTTTTTTACATTCAGGGGTCACCCACAAACTATGGAGTAGGAGGGCGCACCACCCACGTCATCAAAGCCCCTCCGTACACCACACATCCACCACCATATCAAAAATAGTACTCATCATTATGACGTCACAGAAGGATCTGTTTCAACTGATTCTGCAATCTAGAAAAAGTTTTACATTGGTGACGTTTATAAGTGTCATTGCTATACTGTGAAAGTATAATTATAAAAGCTAAACATTTCTTATTGAAATGGTATTAACACAATTAAAAGGTAAACATTGAGTTTATTTCTCACTGGAAACATTTGTAACAATAAATATTAATGACCAAGAAATACATTTGCGTTGCTTCGTTTGTAGCTCGTAGATAGTGTATATACATTAGACGACTATTAAAATGGATGGGTTAAACGACGAAATGGCATCAGTACATCTTTGTAAAATATCAGTAAAGAATCAAGTATGTTTTTATTGGCTGTTAATCTTGCTGCATTGTCGTGTAGCAAGAAACAATAATATACCACGATAAGATCATTTTTTAGTAGTCAGCTTCTTCGTTAAAGGTTAATCAGTAACTTGGATGAGAAAGAAAAATGTATTTGTATTAATGCGAATAAAAATATTTACGATTCCTTCTGAATTGAATACTTGAAGGTTTTAAAAGTCCTGCACGCTGCAATGTTAACACATTCACTGACAATGCACGTGTTTTGTAATGTTCATTGCAATAACGTATTTACATGGACTGATATTGCCACTAAAATTGGTGTGGACATCAATGAATGGGTCACATTTGTCAAAGATACAATGAAGCATATTAACGGTAAATACAAAACAAAAACCTACCAAACTCCTCAAAAAGACATAAATAAACGGCATGGGCAGGAGGAAAACCGTGCATGGTAAAAAAAGAACACTAAAGTGAATTATTAAGATAAAAAAAAACAGATTTGAAATTAAAAATTTGCGATATACCACAACAACATACCAAAAATGCCGGGGCCGTACCGTCCGGGGGAAGTTGGGTATGGGGAGCAGTTGCCCCACTGAGAATCTCACTTGTTTTTCTTTCTTTACTTCAGAAAATAGCATACACATCTCAGGGTTTAATTTGTATAGCAGGGTACAATATTTCACGAGAACCATTGTTCTGTTCGCGTGTCGGTTAAGCAACTTTAAAATCACGAGAACTGCCAATCGATTACGTGGTGAACAATTACATTCTAAAATTAAAAAGTACCATATATCAGTAATAAAAGCGAAAATCAGTTTATGTTTTTAAATACATCTAAGCCACCAATGTAGCACAGAACCGTAGTTCAAGTGTTTTAGGATTAGGTAGGCCTAACTTATTGGTTACGAGAACTATATTCACGTAACCGAACAATCGGTTACCTAAGTAAAACTCATGTGAACTGATTTCCGGTTACCTAAGGTTTTGAAATATTGTTCCCTGTATAGTGTTTCATTTGTTTATAAAATATAGTGCCTCCCTAGGATTTTGATCAGGGTACGGCCCTGAATGCAATATCTTCTGAAAGACAAAAACAAACACTGTGATCAGACATTGAAAACAGTGTATATAATGGAACTGTGGTAAAATACTGCACCGTAGTATCAACATAAAAGGAAAAACATGATAATTGAATACATTATCACAGATGCTTATAGGACTTGTTTTAAAATGTCCAAGAGATACTGAGTATATTCTGTATTTGCCACACTCAGGGAAACCCATTAAAATGTCGGGGGGGGGGGAGAATGTTGCAGTCAGGGCGGGTGGTAGCACAGTGGTAACACTGTATCGTTACTCGGTTACAGCGAGAGTGGACTGTTGTCGATGTTTGTTACGGCGTGTTGCTCGCTTCTTGCACAGTGGTAACACTGTATCGTTACTCGGTTACAGCGAGAGTGGACTGTTGTCGATGTTTGTTACGGCGTGTTGCTCGTTTCTTGCACAGTGGTAACACTGTATCGTTACTCGGTTACAGCGAGAGTGGACTGTTGTCGATGTTTGTTACGGCGTGTTGCTCGTTTCTTGCACGAGCTCCGGTAGATTTTTAGACAATATTGTTTATTCTTATAAGGTAACTTTCATATTTAATTATTCAAACCACTCAGATATTAATTTTAACATACCGTACAGATATGTACGTGTTTAATTTAGTGCATAGCGATGTATAGAGTAGTTTAAAGTATTATTTAATACAGTGTCATGCAATATTGCATGCTAAAAAAAAGATCCGTAGAAAAAATGTCAGGAAAACCTATGTTTACGATAACTTCCATACAAGCAATACATTTTGTGTATAGAAGAAATATGTTAGCATTTATTGTCAAAACATTGCTTTAAATATCAGAAAATGCATGTTTATCATTTCTAAATCAAAACAGAAATGATACGGAATTTTGACGATTTCTATTCATAGGTTACGGTGTTTGTCCAACGCTGTTACGGTGTGTTTACCGAATTCGTTTGATTATAGAATTGTCATTCATTGATGAATCGTCTGTTATCATTAATGAAACTGATATATCCATGAACATTTCTTCGCCAGATGTCAAAGAAAACAATTTCACCAATTCTGACAACTGTACTGATATTAATGTTGACATTAAAGGGACATTCCTGAGTTTGTTGCAATTTTTAAGATGTTATCGACTAACATAGACTTTTTAACGACTGTAATTACATATCAAATATATTTTCCTGAATACAATATTAGTGTGGCTGTATATTAAACGTGTTTCTGATCGTTCTAATATTTGTACTAGGTTAAATTTCATTTTATTTCATAAAATATGTTATTTTCGTACGTACGAAATTATTTGAAGACAAAATCCAGGTTGGTCTACTTACAAATATTACGACGACCAGAACCATATTGAATATACAGACACTGTTATTCTAAACAAGAAAATATATTTAATATGTAAGTTTAATCGTAAAAATATTTTATTAGTCGGAAACATCTTACAATGCAGCAAACTCAGGAATGCCCCTTTAACAACTGTAAACATGTTATAATATCAACAACAAAATCAAAGGTTAGTGGAGTATTAAAGAAAAAAAAAGATCTTTGTACTTACGAAAGTCCAGTTGGCAGTAATTTGAAACGACATGTCAAGGCTAAGCATGAGAAGAAAAAAATCAGCTGTGACAAATGAAGATATTCCAGTAAATTTTATTTAAAGCAGCATGCTACTTTCTCGCACGATGATGCCAAACTGCTATGTGAGGTGTGTTCCAAGGTCTATGAAACTCGACAAGGACTTTCCATATACAAAAAGCGTAACCATGCTAAGACATACAAGTATTCCTGTACATATTGTGATAACACATACTGTGATAAGTCACTTTATTTCTGCCATTTGAATAACCATTGTCACGGGGATTCTATAATTCCCGTAACTGAATAAAACACGATTATCAAAATATCTCTCCTAACTATATATCTATTAGATCTCTCTGTAACAGGCTGTTAAACCTAGTATGGCTCGTCTCTAGGTATGATCAGAGATACGATCTTATATAAAGTATATATAATATAGCACGTTAGTTCTCTAGAAAACACAACAAAAACACAATACACTTTGGAATCTGTATTCATCTACGCTGACAAATGTACAGCCGTAGTAGTCAATTAATAACAACAATAATAACAACCCAGAACTGATCACTTAATTAGTTAATCGCTAGGTGTCTAGTTACACAATATGCGAATCACTTCACCGGTTACACCACACCCACACGTGTGTGATAATTGAGAAACGCTTCAGGAGAAGTTAATTAATAAAGAAATTACAGCACCATTCCTAACTGGTTAATTTATAATTAACCCTTACTACTCGTTTCAGTAACGTGTGATAATTTAGGAACGCTTCTTGGGGAACTTAATTAATAAAGGAATTACAGCTCTATTCCTAACGGGTTAATTTTAATTAACCCTAACTACTCTTCAGTAATCTTGTAACACAGAATTAATACTTATCACAATAAAAGACAATAACCTACAGTTTACCCAGGTCTTCTAGGATGACTGGCTAAGCTTTATATTACCAAATACTCATATAATGTTAGAACAATAAGTCTACGATTTACTTCGTCAGATGACCGAAGACACTGTCTAAAGAATATTGGTATAATACAGTATTAAAATAGTTAAGTCACATCAATCACATCAAGGTTATACACAGAGCAGAAATGATATTTACCAAAGTCCAAACGGACTAACGTTCCCAGGAGCCGTCCTAAATTCGTTCTCCTAGATATCTCTAAATCCTAGCTATTTATTCCAAAATCAGAATTGGCCTGGGGGAACAAGGCGGCACCTCACGTATCATCTCATATTTCATCTCTCCTAGCGTAGGTATTATTTCTCTCTGATCGTCAGACTACTGACGCCATCGTCGCCAAAATCACGGTCGTCGAAACCGCACTCGCAGAGGTATTACGTAACTACTCGCCACATGGCCTCCACACCTCGCTAAGTGCATATTGGAACGCCAGATCGAGGATGGTCGCGCAGAAGTCTTACGTAACAAGTTGTCCACCTGGGCTACGGGCAATAAACTGCACACGGCCCTCTAACACAATTAAAATCGCCACAGGCGAAACAAATTAAGAGCATGTACCGTGACACACCCCCACCTCAAAAAGGATATTTCCTCTACTCTAGGAATAGGGAAATATACTACATTAAAACAAAAAGGTGCGTTAACCGACGCATACGGGCATTTATAACACATGTAATAATAAGGTGACTACCAGTAATCACACTGAGTCTCTGAGTCCCTGGTATACAAATAAAATATATATAAACAAAACAGAAATAAGGAATGTCAACACATTATCATAACGTTCAACTTCGGGACAGGGCATCAGCGATTACATTGGATGTGCCCTTGATATGTTCAATGGTAATTGGGTATTCTTGCAGAAGAAGACTCCACCTCAAAACTCTCTGGTTGGTGGCTTTCATTCTGTGAATGAAAGTAAGCGGATTATGATCAGTAAAGACCACCACTTGGTGCACTGCCGATTTCACGTAGATCTGAAAATGCTTCAGAGCTTGTACCATGGCCAAAGCTTCCTTCTCTATAGTGGAATAGTTCACCTGGTGTTTGTCAAACTTTTTCGAGAAGAAACTTAAAGGATGGTCCAGTCCATTTTCGTCTTCCTGGAACAGCACAGCTCCCGCTCCCACGTCACTTGCATCCACAGGTAGCTTGAACGGCATTCGGTAGTCTGGTGCTGCCATCACGGGAGACGAGGAGAACATCTGCTTGAGACGGTTAAATGACGTCTCGCATTCCTCTGACCACTGGAACTTCGTTTCCTTTTTTAGCAGAGAGGTGATGGGGGCCGCTACCGTCGCAAATCTTGCGCAGAAACGACGATAATAACCGGCCATGCCAAGGAACCGGCGAACTTCACGACGGTTGGTCGGTGCAGGGTACTGGCTGATGCTTAGTGTCTTGGCCTGCAGTGGGGCGACGCAACCATGTCCGACAGTATGACCTAAGTAAGTCACTGAAGCTCTCACGAATTCGCATTTGCCAGGTTTACCGTCAAGTTAGCTTTCTGTAGGCGAATCAAGTTAGCTGTCCTGTAGGCCCTCTGAATATTAGTTGTAACCCGGTTAAATGTTCATCCCAAGTGTCGGTGGCTAACACCACATCGTCCAGATACACGCTGACGTTTTCTAAATCAGATAACACCTGGTTCATCATTCTTTGAAAAGCAGCAGGAGCAGTCTTCAAACCAAACGGCATCACTCGGAATTGGAAGAGGCCGTCAGGTGTGATGATCGCCAGAATGTCCTTAGCTTCCTCCGTTAACGGAATGGCATAAAAACCCTTCAGTAGGTCCAATTTGGTGAGTACTGCGCGTGTCCAACTCGGTCGATGCAATCGTCAAGGCGGGGTAGAGGGTAGGCATCTGCCTTGATGAGTTGATTCACGCGACGTAGGTCAGCGCACACCCGGAACCACTGTTATCTCCCTTTTGGATCAGAATAACAGGTGATGCCCACTGACTGTTTGATGGTTCCAGAATGTCGTGTTCCAACATGTAATCTATCTCCTTTTTTAGTGCCGCGCGTTTTACAGGATTTATCCGATAGGCATGCTGTCGAATCGGTGTAGCGTGGGGTTCCAAGCGCACATCCTGGATTAAGATATTGGTGACCGTTGGAAAGTCCTGACAAATGGAAACATTGTCTTGTATCAACCGTAAGTCAGCTTTGCTCGCTGGGGGCTGTCAAGGTGCTGTAGATAAGAAACTCAAGTCCTGCAAGAATCTGGCTGTTGGTTATACTCTCATTCAGCAGTCTGACGTCATCACAGGAAATTGAGTGACTCTCAATTTGGACAGGCAACACTGGAAACTATCGGCAGTCTGTCAAAATAACCTTTTAGCAAACTGATGTGACAATACCTACTTTTCCCTAACCCATCAGGAGTGTTTTATTCACAGTACCCTGTCTAATTAACAAAACGTTTTGTGCACAACATAGGGACCGAAATACCTGTTTTTGTAATGACCCCGTTTAATGGGAAGGTACAGCAGCACTTTATCCCCTGGTTTAAATTCCCGACGCTCTAGCCTTCCTATCAAACACTATTTTATTTTGCTCTGAGCATAGATCAGATGCTTCCTAGCCAGTTCGGTCGCTTGCCACACCTATCTCTAACTCTCCCTACATAAATCAGCAGGTTTTTTCGGCATTATCCTTGTCTAACCAACTATCCTTACCAATTTGAAGGGGCTCGGGCCCTGAATGCCAATAGACCAACTCAAATGGGGTGAATCCTAAGGATTCTTGCTTAGCATCCCGTGCTGCGAACAACACGAGAGGAAGGAATTGACTGGTCCCAGTCAGTACCATTGTCGAAACAATGGCAGCGGAGCATACTTTTTCATGCTATGGTGGAAACGTTCTATGGCGCCCTGGCTTCAGGTGGAATGCAGCAGAACGAATCTGTCGTATATCTAACATAGACAGTAACTTTCTGGATTAACTTGCTCATAAAGTTCGTACCCCGGGCGCTTTGAATTTCACATGGTAACCCTGTGTACGTAAAGTACTTAAGCAGCGCACTAGCTACAACGCGACCTCATAACCTTCCTTAAGGGAATCGCCTCTGGAAAACGCGTAGTTAAGCACATAATTGGTTAACAAGAATTTGTTGCCGCGAACGCGGTTTTCGGTAATGGCCCCACGACATCTAGCAACACTTGTGTGAAAAGGCTTCGCCCAACTATGGGGAACCTTCTTCAGGGATATGGAGGAATTAGCTGATTTGGTTTGCCCCCCAACCTGACACACATGACATGACATACAATGCTTACTGGACATCTGTCAAACATTCCTTCCAATAAAACTCTGAGGCACGTTTTTACTATGAGTTTTATTCCGCCCGAAGTGGCCCAGCAAAACAGTCGCTCATGTGCTAACAGTAATAAGGAACCATGCCGGAACGGTTACGTAGAGGGCACCACAACAATTCTACATCTTGCCACACATTCATCACTATCAGGCACAACCTTCTCACACACTTCTATCATTACCCTCCCATGTGAATATAATACCCTGACTCTGATCCTTCATATCACCCTCAGTTAACCCATGTAATGCGAGCTGCCAACAACTTGGATCGACCCCTGCTCTAGGATTAAATCTTTTCCTATTACAAGTAAGTCCCCCCTATCACAACACGGACTGGTTCATTTCCCCTCTGCGTGAGATCAACAGGTTCCACCACATTAATTCCTCGGTTGACTTATCTACCATATTCTTGATAACTTCATCACCGCCAATTTCATCGCTAACACCACGTACAGACAAATCACAAATAATCCACTGGGTCTAGTGCTAACATACTGGCCATAGCCCTAGTAATTACACAAGCAGGGATATATAGTCTCATCAACCTCACACTCTTATAGGGGTAAAGGGCTGTCTTCAATTAACAAATGGTCACCTTGCGGCTGCCAACATGGACTAGTAAAATCAGTACCCAACAAAAACTCCATATGTTTTCAAAAGGGCAAGTCCTTCACAAACACCATAATGGACTGGGTCCCGTCACCAAAATTCGAACACCAAGAACACCTTATGTAACCTGCAACCATATTGTTTCTCCAGTAACTGAGGTTAAGGCCAAACTTACGTCCTATGTCTGAATTTTCAATAACCAGCTAAACACTTTTGCGTTTATCAAACTCTGACGACACCCGGGCTCTCTATAGATTGATATTGCCTTAGGGACACACATTTGTTTTCACATCACAAACCATACCAGTGGACACATAGGGGTTTACCTGTTCTCTGCCATGAGGACTAACCATTAACGTCTCTCGCTAACGGAGCTGACATCACTAAACCGAACACTTGCGCATTATCGCGTTTCCTTTTAAAACATTCCCCCGATAAGATGGTTATCCTTTACACAGTAACTGCAAAGTGGCGAACAGTTCGTGCATTTGGCTGATAATGCAGGCTTTCCATTATCTTGACCACCAGGTGCATTACTTGCCTGACTACACCTGACACACCTAGCTTGACGGCTCGTCCCGCTGCTACTTTCCCCGGGAAAAACCTGGCTGAAAATTTCTTCTTCTTATCCACACTGTGTTATAGAGTCGCGACCGGGTACTGCCTGAGCTTTGTTGTATTAACAACGTATTTATCTGGCCACTATGCCTGCCTCCTCTATCTTTTTTGACATCAACGCTCCTCCTCAATGAACTACGTCAGCTAACTGGTACTACAATTTTTATGTTCCTTTAAGATCAACCAACTCCCCGTAAGTCGGTATATGACTCTAACACCTGATGAGAAACAACCCATTTATCAAACAACCCTGCCTTCGGTAGCCAAAAACTACAAAAAGATCACTATAAGACTGACCCTGCGTTTTTTCTCAACTCTCTATAACCGTAAACGATAAAATCCTCCGGTCGTAAGTTCATACGCCCTCCTCCAACCCGCGCCAGCCTTAACCAGGTCTTACTGACTTGCTCGCTCATCACTCATTGAATTATAAGCTACACTAGCCTTTCCCCTAAACTAGACACGGTAACACTTGTCCAATTAAACTGGACTTTGCGGTGCGTCCACTTTAAGCTTGCTTGAGGGCGGGGCCCGGTTCAAAAAGTTGAAAGCAAATGTCTACCCCTAAACCATCCTGTCATCAAAATACAGGCACTGACTATAAGCCTTTCGACATGTTTTCAACCATTTCCGTTCCTTTCCTGCCTCAAGTCCTAAATTCTTCAGTAGTTCAGTATTTCAACTTTAACATTCACCTCATTTCCAACTTTTTAAACTTTGCTAACAACTGGATTCTCTGTCCCCCCCTATCTCCTTCTGCTCTCACATCCCTATTCTTCTCTCCTCTCTCATTCCGTCCCTCTCTCTCCTCTCCTCTCACACTCTCGCCAACTCTTCCCTTCGTCCACCTCCCGGTCCCCATCTCCTCTCTCCCGTCGCCTCCACCTCTCTCTCCTCCGCTCCTCTATGTCTCTCGCTCCCTCTCCTCGCCTCGTTCTCCGTCTCTCCAGCTCCCTCCGCTCCCTCATCCTCCGTCTCCTCTCCCTCTCACTCCTCCCCCTCTCATCTCCCTCTCCCCTCTGTTTCCCCCTCTCTTTCTTTCTTCTCCCCCCTTCTCCTCGCCCCTCCTCTCTTCTGTTTTGTTTTTTTTTTTTGTTGTTTTGTTTATCCCTCCCCTACTCTCTTTTTTTTTTTTTTTTGTTTTTTGTGTTCTAAGGTTTCCCCCCCCCACCTCCCCCCCCTCTCGTTTTTCTTTTTTTTTTTTTTTTTTTTTTTTTTTTTTTTTTTTTTTTTTTTTTTCCACTAAGGGCGTAATCCCCCCTCCCTCTATTCTCTCGCCCCTCTCGCTCTGACGCTCTCCTTCCTTCTCTCTATCTATCTCATTAAAAAACGTGTCGCTTCTCTTCCGTCTCTGTCTTCTCTTTCTCTATCTCGAGCTCTATCTATGCACGTTCTTCTTCTCGTCGTTCGGCTCTATCCCTTTATAACGCTATCTAAGCCTGCCTTCCTATTCTACTCCTGTCAAGGGGATTCGTACTCAAGTTTTTTAACTGACTAATTTGTTGTTCCCACCTTAACTCATTTACCGATATATTATCTCCCCTACATCTCCTCTGGAACATCTCTCACTCAACTAGTCTTCTCATCTACAGGCCTGATCAGAGAAGATACGATCTTGATAATTAATTGTCCTTATATCTCCTACGTAAGGTTTTAGCTAGATGTTAAAATAAAAATCACATTTCGTTTCCTCCCCTTCCCCGCTCACCTAGTTCTATAAAAAAAAAACATACCGTAAAACGTAATTCCGCCTCAACAGGTCTTAAGTCATACACTCTAGATTGATAATTGCCTTATGACCAATTCTTGGTGTCTACTTCACAAACCATACCAGGACCCTAGGGGTTTTCCTTTTCCACAACGTGCCATACTTGACGAACCATTAACCTCTCTCAGCTAACGATCTGACCTCACTAAAAGGACCTACAGCACTTTGCGCATTATCCCCTGCGTTTCCATTTAATAACCCTTAAAACTCGCATCCCCGACAATGTGAGAATTTAGGAACGCTTTTACAGTACTTTGCAATGTTGACGCTAAAGCTATCGTGCATTGGCTGAATTTTTAATTCCGGCCTGTCTACTTATCTGTTATATTGCCCCCAGGTGCTTCCTTGCCTGACTAGCGACCACTAGATGACTCTCCCCGATTAGCTATCTTTCCCCGATGAAACTGACCTAAGCTTGAAATTTCTTCTTATCACCACCACCTGGTTATATATAATACAGCTTACGATTTATGTCCTCACTGACTTAACTACGGCCTGAAGCTATTGTGTAAATACACGTATTAAAATAGTTAAGTCACAATCTATGCCGGCCTCCTCTTATACACGAGCAGACATCACGATCCTACTAAAGTCCATACGGTAACTCAACGTGGTAATTCCCATTTTTAATCGTTCTCCTAGATATCAACTTAACTCCTCCCTATTTAGTCGTAATATGACCCTCTACCTGTGACCAACCAAGGCCTTTACTCAACATCCTGCCTCTCTTATTTCACAACTCAGGCGTAAGACTGACCCTGCGTTTTAAGTGGCCAGCAAACACGTCCTCATGTGCTAACAGTAACAATGACGGACGGTACTTAGAGGGCACCACAATTCTACATCTTGCCACACATTCCTCACTATCAGGCACAACCTTCTCCACACTCTTATTCATTAACACTCCCATGTCCATATAATACCCTGACATCTGATCCTTCATCTCACCCTCAGTTAACAATGTAATGCGAGCTGCCAACAAACTTGGATCAGCCCCCTGCTCTAGGATTAACTCTTGTCTATTACAAGGTAAGTCCCCCCTATCAAACACGACTGGTTCATTTCCCCTCTGCGGGAGATCAACAGGTTCCACCACATTTAATTCCTCGGTTGACTTATCTACCATATTATTGATAACCTCATCCACTCCAATTTCATGGCTAACACACGTATCAGACAAATCACAAATATCCACTGGGTCTCGTGCTAACCTACTGGCCATAGCCCTAGTCATTACACACGCAGGATATCTAGTCTCATCAACCTCACACTCTTCTATGGGTAAAGGGCTGTCTTCAATTAACAATTGGTCACATTGCGGCTGACAACATTGACTAGTCAAATCATTACCCAACAAAACTCCTATGTTTTCAAAAGGCAAGTCCTTCACAACACCCATAATGACTGGTCCCGTCACAAACTTCGAACACAAGAAAACCTTATGTAACCTGACAACCATATTTTCTCCAGTAACTGAGGTTAAGGCCAAACTACGTCCTATGTCTGAATTTTCAATACCAGCTAAACACTTTTGCGTTATCAAACTCTGACTACACCCGGTATCTCTATAGATTGATATTGCCTTAGGACACAACTCTTGTTTCACATCACAAACCATACCAGTGGACACATACGGGTTTACTTTCTCTGCCATGGGACTAACCATTAACTCTCTCGCTAACGGAGCTGACCTCACTAAACCGACCACTTGCGCATTATCGCGTTTCCTTTTAAAACAGTCCCCGATAAGATGGTTATCCTTTTTACAGTAACTGCAATGTGGACGAAAAGTTCGTGCATTGGCTGATAATGCAGGCCTATCCTTACTTTGCCCACCAGGTGCATTCCTTGCCTGACTAGCTGACCAACTAGATGACTCTCCCCGATAGTTACTTTCCCGGGAAAAACCTGGCTGAAATTTCTTCTTATCACCCTGTTGTAAAGAGCTACCCGGTACTGCCTGAGCTTTGTGTATTAACACGTAATCATCTGCCACTATGCCTGCCTCCTCTATCTTTTTGACATCACGATCCTCTAAATGAATACGTAAGCTAACTGGTAATCCATTTTTAATGTCCTGTAAGATCAACAACTCCCGTAACTCGGTATATGACTCTACCTGATGAGAAACAACCCATTTATCAAACATCCCTGCCTTCTTAGCCACAAACTCACTATAAGACTGACCCTGCGTTTTTCTCAACTCGCTATACCGTAAACGATAATCCTCAGGTCGTAATTCATACGCCCTCAACACCGCAGCCTTAACCAGGTCGTACTGACTTGCTCGCTCATCACTCATTGAATTATAAGCTATACTAGCCTTCCCCTTAAACTTAGACACGGCTAACAATGTCCACTTAGACTGCGGCCAATTTAGCTGCTTAGCGGCCCGTTCAAAATGTTGAAAGAACATGTCTACCTCCTGATCGTCAAATACAGGCACTGATCTATAAGCCTCCGACATGTTAAAACCATTTCCTGCCTCACGTCTAACTTCTTCAGTATTCAACTTTAACTCATGTTCCACTTTTAATTTTTCTAACTGGAATTCTCTATCCCTATGTCTATCTTCTCTATCCCTCTCTTCTCTTTCTCTCTCTCTCTCTATCCCTCTCTCTATCTTCTCTATCCCTCTCTCTATCTTCTCTATCCCTATCTCTATCTTCTCTCTCCCTATCTCTATCTTCTCTCTCCCTCTCTTCTCTTTCTCTCTCTCTCTCTCTCTATCTAATGCACGTTCTTCTCTTTCTCTCTCTTTCTCTTCTCTTTCGTACTCAAGCTTTTTAAAAGCTAATTGTTGTTCCACACTTAACTCATTTATCTCTATCTCTGGAACAATCTCACTGTCTTCCATAACAGGACTATCACCAAAAACTTCCTGGATAATAATTGTCCTTATATCTCCTAAGGTTTTAGCTGATGTTAAATCAATTTCTCGCTCACCCGCGATTTCAACTAACTCGGCCTTACGTGCTCGCTTAATCTCCACTACACTGAGCGTAGGCCTATCCAGCAAATTCTTATCCATTTTTAGATATGACGCACTTATTATTAATTAATTTTCTAGTGAACAACGTTGCTACTTCTAGTTAATTTGTAAAATTAATTTATAAAGCCCCCATTTACAAACAATACTTTTTTAAATATGCATGTCCCGTTCCAGATCCGGGACGAGCGCCCCAATTTTCTACTCCTGTCACGGGGATTCTATAATTCCCGTAACTGAATAAAACACGATTATCAAAATATCTCTCCTAACTATATATCTATTAGATCTCTCTGTAACAGGCTGTTAAACCTAGTATGGCTCGTCTCTAGGTATGATCAGAGATACGATCTTATATAAAGTATATATAATATAGCACGTTAGTTCTCTAGAAAACACAACAAAAACACAATACACTTTGGAATCTGTATTCATCTACGCTGACAAATGTACAGCCGTAGTAGTCAATTAATAACAACAATAATAACAACCCAGAACTGATCACTTAATTAGTTAATCTCTAGGTGTCTAGTTACACAATATGCGAATCACTTCACCGTTACACCACACCCACACGTGTGATAATTGAGAAACGCTTCTAGGAGAAGTTAATTAATAAAGGAATTACAGCACCATTCCTAACTGGTTAATTTATAATTAACCCTTACTACTCGTTCAGTAACGTGTGATAATTTAGGAACGCTTCTTGGGGAACTTAATTAATAAAGGAATTACAGCTCTATTCCTAACGGGTTAATTTTTAATTAACCCTAACTACTCTTCAGTAATCTTGTAACACAGAATTAATACTTATCACAATAAAGACAATAACCTACAGTTTACCCAGGTCTTCTAGGATGACTGGCTAAGCTTTATATTACCAAATACTCATATAATGTTAGAACAATAAGTCTACGATTTATTTCGTCAGATGACCGAAGACACTGTCTAAAGAATATTGGTATAATACAGTATTAAAATAGTTAAGTCACATCAATCACATCAAGGTTATACACAGAGCAGAAATGATATTTACCAAAGTCCAAACGGACTAACGTTCCCAGGAGCCGTCCTAAATTCGTTCTCCTAGATATCTCTAAATCCTAGCTATTTATTCCAAAATCAGAATTGGCCTGGGGGAACAAGGCGGCACCTCACGTATCATCTCATATTTCATCTCTCCTAGCGTAGGTATTATTTCTCTCTGATCGTCAGACTACTGACGCCATCGTCGCCAAAATCACGGTCGTCGAAACCGCACTCGCAGAGGTATTACGTAACTACTCGCCACATGGCCTCCACACCTCGCTAAGTGCATATTGGAACGCCAGATCGAGGATGGTCGCGCAGAAGTCTTACGTAACAAGTTGTCCATCTGGGCTACGGGCAATAAACTGCACACGGCCCTCTAACACAATTAAAATCGCCACAGGCGAAACAAATTAAGAGCATGTACCGTGACAACCATATCAGAACCAAGCCTTACAACTGCCCAAAATGCTCAAAATCTTTTGCATATGTTTCAAGTATGCGAAAACACACCATGTATCGGTGATAACCCTTAAAAATATGCATGCAAAGAATGCGTATCAAAACTCAAAACATCAGCGTCCCTGCAAGATCACATGGTTGGTAAGCACGGTGATATGAACTGTGTGCATGTGGTAAAACATTCAAATGGCGTCCATCGTTTGCACGACACAGAACGATGTGTAAAATTGGCCAAATGCAACTTGTTGTTTAAAACCTTACATGGCAAAGAAACTATGCACGAGTACACCCGAAACTTCTGTTGTAGCTTTAACTTAATCATTTGATGTTTTAATTTTTATTTAAAGGGACATACCCTAGTTTGAACCCGTGAAAAGTAACACTAAGTTTAGTTAATCTACAAACCTGTAACACATTTGGATAAAGTTACAATTGAGTGAAACATGAGTCTGTGACTTTGAAATGGTGAAATACCCTCTAAAAATAGACTAAAACTCGACTAAAATAACTGTTACTTCTCAGACGCACGTACGTTTTTAAAAATATGAGAAATGCATTTTGTAATATTAAAAACACCAGGATGACCAAAAACACTTCGAATGTACGGAACTTAATAATCTAAACAATAAAATCTAAGTAAAGTATTATTTAGGTTATCAAAAACGGTTACAATAGTAACAAAATATACGTTAGTGTTTAAAAACTAGGGTATGTCCCTTTAAGAACACTGCTAATTTTCGATTGTTTAGTACTGGTACGTACTCAAGATTTGAAACATCCATTCTTCTTGATCCACGTTATTGTTTACAATTCAGTTGATTTTAATTCTAATTACTCATTTGCAAGATGCATTTAAGTTTAATATTGAGTGTTCTTTTGTTATGTACTGTAAAAATATTACAATACTCAAATAGCTTATTGTGATTTCCGTTACACCAAACCAGTCAATATCATCATCACAGGCCATCTAACACATTACGTTCACAAATAGGGAATATTTAGTATGACTATTTTGTTTTCAATTCAGTTGAATTGTTGATTGAATTGTTCATTTGACTCTTTGTCATTATGATACTGTATTGGCTGTTCCTCCTCGGATATTAATAACTGAAAAAGTACATGATTATTTGGCCATTTTAAAATGTTTTTGTTTTGATCAGATAAAACATAATTCATAAACAATGACTATAGTTTTGTCATTTCTAAAATTCTGAAGTGCATACAATTTATATGTCGGATAATCCCATCCGAATATAGGCCAGGATCTTGGCGCTATCCATGGTATGGTGGAAGTGGAGAACTGGTCTTGTTCTCGTTGCAGGTTGGTCGACACTAGGCACAGCTGCTTTCTTTAGCTTTGGTTTGACACGTTGTCGTTTAATCAAATTAAAACTGTGATTTCTGCAAGATATATACACACACCAGTATGCATGTATACACGTAAACTCGTACACACACATACACAGTTTATTGTGGTTTATTTTAAACCCTTAGGAAAATTAAGATGATACAGAGAGAGAGAGAGAGAGAGAGAGAGAGAGAGAGAGAGAGAGAGAGAGAGAGAGAGAGAGAGAGAGAGAGAGAGGGTGCAGACAGACGGAGAGAGAGATAGAACAATGGAAAGCAATATAAACAGGATTTGGAACAGAATTTAGTATTAACCGATGTTACTGGTATGTTTAGTTTATTGGTAGATTCATCAAAATATGCATCCATAATATCGCATCCAACATTTTCTCTACATACATCAAAGTTCTTGTTCGAAATTTAGATGTTAAAATGTCACTGGATGGTATCAAAATTGACACTTTCTCTTTTGGGTGAATCTCCAGTATGTGTCTGACAGCTGATGTAACATTTTCAAATTGTTTTCGACACTATTTGCATCTTGATGTAGAATTCTGAAATAAATAAGACACAAATCATGAGTCAAAAAATCGTAAACACTCCGTAATTTGACTTTAAAAATCAACAACACTTCGTATCCAGACAGTAAACGTTCCGTAGCATTTTCAGTAATTTTATTAATCTAATTTAGTCATAAATATTTCTGTCATAACTGCGGCTTTTGCTGAGAGTTATAATATATGTATTCTACTTTAGTTATAAAATATTACAATTGATAATCAGGAAACTGTATTAAATAATATTAATATGATTTATGCACATTCCCTGTAAATATACTTCCAAATCTGTATAATACTACAGAATATGTATTCATTTTGATGCGTATAACGTGTGGTTGTTTCTACACTTCAATGTAAATACCGGTTTTACCTGTGTTTTTTGTCGTCTGTTCCATAGCAACAGCCACAGCCAGTGTTCATTGTACTAAAATCAGTAAAATGTAAAAAGTCCGTGCGAGTGCGAATCATTTTTACATATTCATATACCACTAGAGTTTCGAGCATGTCCGTCCCGGGGCCTGTATAAAAATTAAGCAACACGCCGTAACAAAAATTGTCAACAGTCCACTCTCGCTGTAACCGAGTACCGATACAGTGGGTAAAGAGCTCGGTTCATGTGATGTCGGCTCGGTGGGCCCATTGGGCTATTTCTCGTTCCAGCCAGTGCACCACGACTAGTATATCAAAGGCCGTGACATGTGCTATCCTGTCTATGAGGTGGTGCATATGAAACCTCCCTTGCTACTAATGGAAAAATATAGCGTGTTTCCTCTTTAAGACTACATGTCAAAATCACAAAATGTTTGACATCCAATAGCCGATGATTAATAAATAAATGTGTTCCATTGGTGTCGTTAAACAACACAAAAGTCACATTTATCTTTACACACAATTGTAATTTGGGTTGGCCGTTGTTTGCGTTTATAAAAGTGAAAAATAAATTTGCCTGTAATAATATTATATTTTTAATGTTGTTGTTTTTTCTCTATTTACTTGTTTACTTACTTACTTACTTACTTACTTACTTACTTACTTACTTACTTATTTATTTAATATAGTTTAAAATGAAGATTTTTTGTTGTTGTTTTTGTTTATTTGTTTTGTTTGTTTATTCTGGAGATTATATATACATGTAACTGACAATTGATACCCGGATGACTAATTCACAACTATGTTATTATTTATACAAATAGTTTATTATAAGAACTCTTGGATTCCGTTTTCTTTTCAGACTCGATTCAGTGTGTATGCGTATGTCTGTGTGTTTTGATGGATCATAATTAACGTGTGTGTGTGTGTGTGTGTGTATGTGTGTGTGTGTGTGTGCGCGCGCGCGTGTGTGTATGTGTGTGTGCGCGCGTGCGTGTATATTATATGCATGTGTGTGCGTGCGTGTGTGTATGTATGTATGCATGTATGTGTGCGTGTGTATGTGTGTGTGTATGCGTGCGTGTATATTGTATGCGTATTTATGTGTTTGCGTGTGTGTATGTATGGATGTGTGTGCGTGTGTGTATGTATGGATGCATGTGTGTGCGTGCGTGCGTGTGTGTGTGTGTTTGTGTGTGTGTCAATATGCATGTGCATCTTTGTTACATGAGTATGTATGTATTCGCGTGCATGTGAGTGTGCATGATTCCAAAACATTTAACTGAAAACCCAAGTAATGTGATTCCACACAATAACGAGACTCGCCGTTATCGTCCAAGTATTTAGCGAGAGCGCGTGTCCCGATCTCGAACATGGCTGAAAATTAAATTGGATGATTCATTATTTAGTGAGTAGTAATCGCGCGTTTAACGGCTTTGTGACAAGACGAGACGAAATCACGTCCAACAACGTAATCAGCGCGCTCTCGCTAAATACCGCGTGCACCTGCCTCTCGCGAGATCTTCGCAGTCAAGGAGGCGGGGACGAATGATGTCATTTCCGCTATGACAGGTGCTGCGGTCACTTCAAACGTGAACAGTGTAAGTGAGCCACTTGGAGGACGAGGGTTCTAGTACTGTAATTAATAAATCTCTTATTGCAGAGGCAAAATTACATTTTCGTGTTTATCGCCAGCTAAATGTCGTCAGTTTACTGTTACGATTGCATACGCAGTTGAAAAACAATAAAACGATGATAGCTTTCAACATCGTTCCTCTACAGACGACAGAGTTCAAAAGATGTAATTACGAGCGTTGGTGATATCATGAATTTATAAAAGCTGTCATTATACAATTACTTTTACGTGAAACATTAAATGGACATTCCTGAGTTTATTGCAATTTTTAAGATGTTATCGACTAACGGAGACTTTTTAACGATTGTAATTACATATCAAATGTATTTTTCTGCATAAAATATTAGTGGCTGCATAATAAATGTGTTTCTGATCGTTCTAATATTTGAACTAGGTTAAATTTCAATTACGAATCCTATTTACGTTCTAGAGGCACACAAACAATGATTATTTATATTAGACAAAACGTAACAATTTGCCTAGCAATAATCCATAGATAACTAACGATTAACACGTCAAATAAGTACAAGTCACTACTACTACTACTACTACCACTATTACTACTACTACTACTACCACTACTACTACCACTACTACTACTACCACTACTACT
This sequence comes from Gigantopelta aegis, assembly GCF_016097555.1. Taxonomy (NCBI): domain Eukaryota; kingdom Metazoa; phylum Mollusca; class Gastropoda; order Neomphalida; family Peltospiridae; genus Gigantopelta; species Gigantopelta aegis. The sequence goes on along the minus strand of NC_054712.1, from coordinate 46,162,521 downwards.
ACTACTATTACTACCACTATTACTACTACCACTACTAGTACTACTACTACTACTACTACTACTACTACTACTACTACTACTACTACTAATACTACCACTACTACTAATACTAATACTAATACTAATACTAATACTACTACTACCACTATTACTACTACTACTACTACTACTACTACTACTACTACTACTACTACTACTACTACCACTATTACTACTACTACTAGGCCCTACTACTACTACTACTACTACCACTATTACTACTACTACTAGGCCCTACTACTACTACTACTACTACTATTACTACTACTACTACTACCACCACCACTACTACTACTACTACTACTACTACTACCACTATTATTACTACTACTACTACTACTACTTCTACTTCTACTACAACAACAACAACTACTACTACTACTACTACTACTACCACTATTATTATTATTATTATTATTATTATTACTATTACTACTACTACTACTACTACTACTACTACTACTACTACTACTACTACTACTACTACTACTACTACTACTACTACTACTACCACCAACACCACCACCACCACCACACCCACCACCACCACTGCTGCTGCTACTACTACTACTACTACTAGTACTGGTAATAATAATAATAATAATAATAATAATAATAATAATAATAATAATGATAATACAATTACTACTCCTACTACTAATTATAATAATAATAACAATAATAATAATAGTAATAATAATAATAATTGCTACTACTACTACTACTATGGTTATGACTACTACCACTAACACCACCACCAGCGACACTACTACTACTACAACAACAACTACTACTATTACTACTACTACTACAACAACTACTACTATTACTACTACTACAACTACTACTATGACTGCTACTACAACTACTACTATTACTACTACTACAACTACTACTATTACTGCTACTACAACTACTACTATTACTACTACAACAACTACTACTATTACTACTACAACAACTACTACTATTACTACTACAACAACTACTACTATTACTACTATTCAATCTAATTAAAATTAGCTCCACTGGTTAATTACTATTACCTGTGGATCTAACAGCATCCCGTTGGAGCTCATGTGCAGTTGACCTTTCATTCGACCAATCAAAACCTTACTTGCAAAATCATGCGAGTGCGAGTGCGAATAATTGTTACATGCTCATATACCACTAGAGTTTCGAGCATGTCCGTCCCGGGGCCTATCTCTGGATAGCCAGTGACTTGCTCCGGGACAGAAAAAATTAAGGGGACAATTTTGAAATTTACATCCAAAAATTAATTAGTGGGCCTTTAAAATTTTGATGCGCATCTCTAATTAATATAATTTAAAAAAATTTACTCATTAAATTTGGTCGCTAAATTAGATTTGGCGGTCAAAAAGAAATTAGATAGATAGATAACTAGTTTAACGGGGGGGGGGGGGAATGGACAGAATTTTGAAAATAGCAATTAGTAAAAGAAATTAGTAGGATTTTAAAAAAAAAAATTAAAAATTTACAAGCCAAAAATAAAATGAATTGACTGCTCGGCCGAATATTTATATAATTTGGAGCATCTTTGAAGGACAGTCCAAAAATAAATAAGAGAAAGAAGAGAGGATTGGACTATTTAATAATATTTTTAAAAAAGAAGTAATTTTGACATAAAATTTTGAACGAAGGTCTAAAAGTTTAAAGTCCTATCTATATGGTCCGGGCTGGGGGGGGGGGGGGGGGGGGGGGGGGGGGGGGGGGGTAAGTTTGAGGTGGGTGGAATTTGGAATACGAAATTAGTAGTTGGTCAAAGACCGAAAGGAAAATGAGCTACAAAAATGTAAGTCCAAACAATAAAATTAGAGCGCTCGACCGAAAAGGTTTTAAGGTGATTTGAGCAATTTAGACGGGCTGCCAAAATAAACTGTGTCGGACTGTTCACAAAAAAATAAACATAAAATTTTGAACTGCGGCCGAAATATTTTAAGTTCAACTAAGCCCAAAACAGGATGTGCCTGTCCTAAGAGAGGTTGGCGCCTACGGAGAGTTGAGGACCGGTCCAGCAGTCAGTGACGGGATCAGGTGCTTCCTGCCGAGCAAGGCCTGGATGACGATGTAGTAACCGGCGCCGCAGATCGTCTTGACGATTCGGTGGATAGTTGGGCTGTCCATCAGATGTAGAAGAATCGCTTGTCTGAAGATCTGCTGGCGCCGGTGTGTCACGACAAGTCCCGTCGCGTCGTTGAACCGTAGGGTGTGCAGCTGGTAGTGAGTCTCATCCGGCAGTGGCTTCCATTTCTGTTTGCTGTACCGGCCTTTCAACTTCTTCGTGCCAGTGATTTGAAAAGAATTTGAAAACATTCGGGACTGTGCCGAGGGTATACGAAATGATTCGGGTGAATTACGAAGTATGCCGGAAACTAATCTTAATATAAAATTTTATATAAAATTTGTTTCAAGACGAAAAAACCCGGTTATGGTATAGCCATAAAATCTGTTTATACTAGTATACAATCCAGAGTTTATTACTGCACTTTTCCCCCTGTTTTGTAATGTTACTACTACTACTACTACTACTGCTACTGCTACTGCTACTGCTACTGCTACTGCTACTGCTACTAGTACTACTACTACTACTACTACTCCTACTGCTACTGCTGCTGCTACTGCTACTGCTACTGCTACTGCTACTCCTACTACTACTACTACTCCTACTACTCCTACTATTCCTACAACTACTACTATTACTACTACTACTACTATTACTACTACTACAACTACTATTACTACAACTATTACTACTACAACTAATATTAGTAGTATTATTACTACTACTACTACTACTACTACTACTACTACTACTAGTACTACTACTACTACTACTACTATTATTATTACTACAATAGTAAATGTGGAGCATTATATTGTCAGTGGTCACATTTAGCCTTTACGACTACTACAGTATATATATATTTACCACATTAAGTTTTCAGTGTTGATTATCACAGCTACGCCATTACAAAAAACCCACACCCAAAACTGACGCTTGCGCAGATTTTTACATGACGTCACCGGACGCCAGGTGCATACGTCTGTCGTATTACACCGTGTATAACGTGTTGATATGTCAAGAGGGGAGATAATTATCGCTCTCCTGAGCCTGGTGGTAGAGAAATACTGCGAGATCGTAAAGGGACTTGTACGATCATCAATGGAGTGGGTATCGGCTAAGGAAAACACGTCGAGTCATCACGGGTTTCTACTTATCTTTGAAAACAGCTCGCGTTTCGGAGTATCAATATTTGAAATGCGCTGAGCACGGCGGAGAGGCCTTGTTATTCAAACACGCGAACTGATACAATCTCATCGTGTTGAGGTGACATACAACTTGTACTGCGCACTGTTTTCAAGAATATTTATCTCTTTTTGTTTTTCTTGTGTTTTCTTGTTCTCTTTAAAGTTTGTCAGCATAAAAAATTAATGAAATAAAGAACGAGCGAATGAAAGAAAATATAAATGAATGATTAATTAAATTAACAAATAAATGAATGAAGAAAGCATAGGCGTACGGGTGGTCATGTTTAAAGGGGGGAAAGTAAGCTGATTTTGTGCCTGAAGTAAACGAAAATACCTAAATTTAGATAACAACATTTATTATATATAGCAATGAAATATATAGATCTACTTACGCCTTAATGGCGATATTCGGTGAAATATATTTTCAATGTCGTTTAATTAAAGTGAAAATATAGAAATCATATTTATATTTTTGTGAACAAATATATAATGGCGTTACGTGTTTTACGAGAAGATATGCAAAAGATATTAACAAAAAGCGAAAGATATTGTCAAAAATGACAAATGATGTACATAATAAATAGACCATTTCATGGTGGGGTGTTTTTCGCAATTCTTGAAAATAGTTTTCACACATCACACGTTGACATAAAAATCGTATTAAAAAAAAAAGAAGAAGTTTGTTTTATTTAACGAAACCACTAGAGCACATTGATTTATTAATCATAGGCTACTGGATCTCAAACATATTGTCATTTGTACAGTCATAGAGATGAAACCCGATACATTTTTCCATTAGCAGCAAGGGATCTTTCATATGCACCATCCCACAGACAGGATAACACATACCACGGACTTTGATATACCAGTCGTGGTTCGCTGACTGGAACGAGAAATAGCCCAATGGGTCCACCGGTGGGGATCGATCCTAGACCGACCGCGCATCAGGCGTGCGCTTTACCACTGGGCTACGTCCCGCCCCCTCAAAAACAAACCACAAAAACAATAATTGTTGTTGTTGTTTTTTTGTTTTTTTTTAAATTATTTTTTGTCCCAGCAAAAACAATTTGGCAATGTCAGGGTGGGGTCCTGAAACATTACCTTACACACATGTATAGACATAACAAAAAACTATTACTACAAAACAGTTATATAGGGTTACAAAGGAATTACTACCCATTTTGACATGAATTACAAGTAATAGTGTAAGTAATAGTGTTTAGTCTGCAGCTATTGGCTATCTGACAGTGCAGTATTAGGGAACCAGTATGCAAGGTATTTGTACAAACTGATACGGAACTAGAAGGACAGACAGGCAGGCAGGCAGGCAGGCAGGCAGGCAGGCAGACAGACAGACAGGCAGACAGACAGACAGACAGACAGACAGACAGACAGACAGGCAGACATAAAGAAAGAAAGAAAACCAGATAGATAGAGACAGAGAGATAGAGGCAGAAAGAAAACGTTTCTTGCAGGTTGTTGAAGTTCACGTGTAAAACGAACATCCGGTTTGCGGAAGTCATGCGCGTGGCTATCTTAACCAGGTGCTTTTTTTCTCCATTCACGTGGTGTACACATCATTTTCGAGATGGGCCAATCATAAAGTGACAAATCTGATAGTCTTGTTACTTGATGACGATATAATAGCACCAGGAAATCGTCTTTGGTATTTGTCCTGTTTATTCTACATCTGCGTGTATATGTTACATGTATTCCGCGTAAGGTCGTGTTTATTGCTGCATGTGCAGGGCATGCACATACGATTAGGAATCACCATATATTAGCGCTGTGTTTTTATCACAAGACAGCAAGAACTGACAAACAGAGGAAAACGCGGTTTTGTATATGTTACTATGTACTCAAATTATATAGATTTCCATCCGTGCTATTACTTCTATCATACTGAGTTTCTAAAAATTAAATACATTTAAAAAAGTCAAAGTGCGAAATAGTGAACTGCTGTTACATACTCAGCGTCACTATTGAGGGGTCACTCATACTGTTAGTACTACACATGTTAACGATGCCCGTCCAACACACTAATTATGAAAGAAGGAATGTATGGCTTTCGTGGATTAGGCCCAGAGTGAGGTTTCCTAAGTAGCACTTGGATTTCAATACGAGTAATTGTAGTTCCGGTTATAGGCCACAACAAAATGATAAACGTTATGCAAACACATGTACCTACCATCACCCAGACAAATGGGTTGTCTCAACGCACCCATGTCTGAAATTCTGTATGTTGTGCCCGTGCAATGCGTTCTTACTATGGGTATAAAAGTGTGCATGATTGCCATCCACATATTCATGCACACTTCAGTTGAAAATGCGTTGTATATGAGTGACCCTTCAATAGTGACGCTGAGTATATATGTAAGGAGTGGACACAGTTCTGGTTATCATCACTTGATATGTCTCCTAAAAGAAATATGAGGGGTGACCATTGGCATAGCCACGATTTTATATTGCTGTGTGGGTATCCAAACTAAGTGTCGTGTTATGGAGCAGCAGTAGTCCAGTGGGCGACTAAAACTTTATCGGATTTATTGGGAGGATTGCAAACCTAACAGCCGTACGTCCGACGGTTTACTCACAACACCACTGAGGCCGATATTTAACGACGGACAAAACACGTTTTTATGTACGGTTATGTGGTGTCGAACATATGGTTAAGGAGTACATAGATAATGATAGGAAATCCACTGCCGGCTTTCCGTGGACTAGTCATTTCGATTAGCAGCAAGGGATCTTCTGTACGCAGGATAGCACATACCTTGGCCTTTGTTACACCATTTGTTAGGCACTGGCTGGGAAGAGATATAGTCCAGTGGTCCACCGATGGGGATCGATTCTTGATCGATCTCGCATCGGACGAGCGCTTTACTATCGGGCTGCGTTCCGCCTCCCCCCCCCCCCCCCTCCATTCATTCAAGATGTTCAGAATTATTTCTTGCGATATGTCATCTTCGCAAGCTGAGGCACCATTCGTATAGTAAATGCAGTATACTATACGGAATGGTACCTTGTCCTGCGAAGATGGCGAGACGCCTACTTTACTGGCTAAGTACCGGGTGGTTTTCAATCACCCCTCGTACATAGCTATACCGTGATACCAGGTTATATATTGTTTAGACGTAGCCTGCTTGTCTGAAGCCGAAAAGGTTCCCATTTTATCATAACCGATTTCGAATGTTTAGGTCTTATAGTTTTAAAAGCAGAACGTCAGTTAGGTTTCTGTTTTCTTTTTTTTATTATTAGTATTTTTGTTTTGTTTTATTATTAGTATTTTTTTTTTATCTTTATTTATTTATTAGTTGGTTGGTTGATTGATTGGTTGGTTGGTTGATTGGTTGGTTCGATGGTTGGTTGGTTGGTTGATTGATCGATTTCTTATTACTTTTGTACTTGTCTGTTGTCAAGAAAATAATTATGTTTGGAACTCAATACTGTAGGTTTTAACAGTTTTCACAACTGCAACATTATTTATACATGTGTATGAGCTAAAACTACGACTATATTCATGTTTACGAAAACCAGTATAATATACTGGTTCTCGTCTTGTGATAACCAGTATAATCCACTGGTTCTCGTCTTGTGATATCCAGTATAATCCACTGGTTCTCGTCTTGTGATAACCAGTATAATCCACTGGTTCTCGTCTTGTGATAACCAGTATAATCCACTGGTTCTCGTCTTGTGAAAACTAGTATAATCCACTGGTTCTCGTCTTGTGAAAACCGGTATAATCCACTGGTTCTCGTCTGCAATCAACTGTATCTACAGCACCAGCGTGACGCGCGAACGGATCTGATAATAGAGTGATTCGGTTTCCCGGCATCAAAGAGTCGATGACGGGGGTGTTATTGAAACCTCCCTGTTCGCCGCCGGCAAGTGGTTAGAGAGGTGTGAGAGGTGCTCGGCGCGTGTTGACACACATAACAGGGTTTTCCCCGGGGGGAGATCTCAGCGGGGCGGGGCCACCGAGACGTGTTAAGTAGCTGTAGTTTTTTGTTTTCAAATTAAATTGTAACACTGTATGTTTCTCTTTATAACGCCCTCGCTAAACTATGTGTGTGTACCGGTCGTGCTGATAATAGCTCATTGTGTGTATTTATATCGGGGCAGTAAGTTCCATGAGAATGAAAACAAAAATGTTGTGAATGACTGAATTATCGCATTTACAAATAGAGGTTATCTAGTGTATGAGAGAGAGAGAGAGAGAGAGAGAGAGAGAGAGAGAGAGAGAGAGAGAGAGAGAGAGAGAGAGAGAGAGAGAGAGAGAGAGAGAGGGTAAGGAGGGAAAGAAAGAGGGAGAGGAGAGACACACGGAGAGAGAGAGAGAGAGAGAGAGAGAGAGAGAGAGAGAGAGAGAGAGAGAGAGGGGGGGGGGATAGACTGGGAAAGGGGATGAGAGACGGAAAGTGAGAGAGACAGAGACTGGAGAGAGAGAGATTGAGAAAGTCGGATCAGAAAGAAAGGGATAGAAAGCAAATTTAATGTAACTTTTTATTCGCGCGCTGAACAGTGCAGGAAGGATGTATTGACCAGTAAAGTATCCTCTCGAGAGTAGCTAGATATTGATGGAATCAACGTCTATTTTGCCGAATACCCTTTCGACCCATACGATTATGATCATGGATAAAGGTTTTGCCGTTCAGATTAGACCAACCTCTGTGTCGTAGGTTGAAGAGCTTGATGTTGGAAAACAAAGAGACAGAAGGGAACAAATAGACTGAGAGCTAAAGACAGACGGACACAGACATCAAATGAACGGACGACACAGAGAGAAGAAAAACGATTACCTTTAAGTTTCTAGAAGTACTAAAAAAACATGTTAGTAGTTATAATATAAATTTTGATGGCCAGTAACTGATTTGATATAACTTATCTGTCTGACGCCATATAACCGTAAATAAAATGTGTTGAGTGCGTCGGTAAATAAAACATTTTTTTTCTTTCTTTCAAAATTTACATTTTGTTATTATTTCATTTTAACTTCATTTTCGTGCTAATTCCAGCCACATAGGCCGTGGTATGTGCTACCCTGTCTAATCAAAAAGAGTAGCCCATGAAGTGGCGACAGCAGGTTTCCTCTCTGAATATCTGTTTGGTCCTTAAACATATTCCCTACGCCATATAACCGTAAATAAAATGCGTTGAGTGTGTCGTTAAATAAAACATTTCGTTCCTGTTACCAATCAAACGACGGTTCAAGCACGTCAGTTATATTGGCTGTTTTTCAGGGATAGTGGATAATGGTTAGTAGTTAGCGGCTAGCCCATTCGTTCATTCATTTATCGTTTACCGGCCTCCGTGGCGTCGTGGTTAGGCCATCGGTCTAAAGGCTGGTAGGTACTGGGTTCGGATCCCAGTCGAGGCACGGGATTTTTAATCCAGATACCAACTCCAAACCCTGAGTGAGTGCTCCGCAAGGCTCAATGGGTAGGTGTAAACCACTTGCACCGACCAGTGATCCATAACTGGTTCAACAAAGGCCATGGTTTGTGCTATCCTGCCTGTGGTAAGCGCAAATAAAAGATCCCTTGATGCTAATCGGAAAGAGTAGCCTATGAAATAGCGACAGCGGGTTTCCTCTGAAAATTTGTTTGGTCCTTAACCATATGTCTGACGCCATATAACCGTAAATAAAAAGTGTTGAGTGCGTCGTTAAATAAAACATTTCTTTCTTTCTTTCACTTATCGTTATTTCCGTGCTTATATCCAATTACGGTTAAAGCATACTGTCCTGGGTGGGAGCCGGTACCGGGGTGCGAACCCTGTACCTACCAGCCTTGGGTTAATCACTACATTAGCACCGGCTTCGGTGGCGCAGTGGTTAAGTCATCGGACTACAGGCTGGTAAGTAAATAGGGTTCGCAGCCCGGTACCGGCTCCAACCCAGAGCGAGTTCTTAAGTGCTCAGTGGGTAGGTGTACGGTCATTACACCATCTTCTCTCTCACTAACCACTAACCAACTAACAACTAACCCACTGTCCTTGACAGACAATCCAGATAACTGAGGTGTGTGCCCAGGACAGCGTGCTTGAACCTTAATTGGATATAAGCACAAAAATATAAGGTCAAATGAAATGAAATTACATCAGCAAGGCCGGTAAACCACTACACCACAAAAGCTGGTTTTGTTATTATATAGCTTTCTAATCTAGCCTTGATTTCCAAACATCAAATGAATATTGTTTTGACAAAATTGGCCGCATTAAATGACGATTTCAAATAAAATCACACATTTCCTCTCGCACTTATTATCTCGCAAAGAGATCATCAATATTTTATATCTGCTCACGACTTAATTTGTCCTGTCTATCAATATTTAACCCATCGCTAATAGGACTGTATTTACGCGGCGCCTAGTCTTCCCACAATGCAGCTGTAATTGGTCGCACGTGTTTACGGCTCACGGCGAGTTGGACGATTGTATTGAAAATAAATAGTCTAATGTGATTAGGATTGTGTATTAAGTACAGGGTTTGTGGGGGACTAGCATCCGTGTGAAAAACAAAGGGAGAGATTTAAAAAAAAAAAAAAGTGAAATAAGAGCGCAGAATTTTTTTACCGAAAACATTAGTCAGGAAACGAGTATATATTTATTGAAATACATACTGTTTTCATTTATATAGGCCTGTTTGCCAATTCACTTCATTTATTGAATAAATAAATATTGTTCTTTATAAAAAAATTTATATTTTGTTTCATCCAACATATGTCATAACATCAACATACACGGACAAGCAAATACATATTATAGAAATCACTATGGTATGGCGGCGGGGCGTAGCCCAAGTGGTAAAGCGTTCGCTTGATGCGCGGTCGGTTTGGGATCGATCCCCGTCAGTGGACCCATTTGGCTATTTCTTGTTCCCGTCAGTGTTCCACAACTGGTGTAACAAAGGCTGTGATATGTACTATCCTGTCTGTGGGATGGTGCATATAAAAGATCCTTTGCTGCTAATCGAAACGTGTAGCCAATGAAGTGGCGACAGCGGGTTTCCTTTCTCAATATCTGTGTGGCCCTTAACCATATGTCCGACGCTATATAACCGTAATTTTAATTCAACATATTTGTAAGAACCAATCTGATTGAATCTCTAATAAAATTGTAGGTGGTAAAACCGCCGTTATACCGGTCGCAAATTTCCAGGTGCAACCTACGTCACATGTATTCATACGCGCAGATTTGTTTGTCAACAACAATGTCACACGTCGGTCAAAACGTCATTTCTGTCCCGAGTCAAGTCACTGGGATCCAGAGACAGGACTCGGGATGGACATGCTCGAAACCTTCGTGGTATAGGAACATGTTAAAAACTTCAAGTCAAGTCAAGTCAAAACGTAGGCCACTGCTATAATCCGTTTGGCACATGCTGGGGTAGAAACTCGGGAAATCATAAATATTTCGGGGCATCGCAATGAAGCGAGTGTTAGGAGTTATAATGCATACTCCTCAGAAAGCAAAAAAATGAAAATATTCCTCAATTATTCACGGCATTAATGTTGACTAAACGTCAACACATATTTCCCCAAACCCCGCGAAAACAAACTCAAAATCTGCACAATTTGCTTCGGGGAACGAATTTTTTTTTTTTTAAATGATTCAGATTTGCCAAAATATAAAAGTAATTTACCAAAAATAATTTGAAATCCACAATTCAACAATCCACGTGTACAATTATGGCACAAATTTCCAACAGCAGTAAATCTTAACACGCTTAACGTAGTTTAAAAATCAATGCTTTGTTAATTGCAAGGTCGTTTATTAGTTTAAACAATTGCTCTATTTCACTGCTGTTATTATTGTTATCAGTTAATAGTTACTCGAGAATACAGTTCATTGTACACCACGTTGAGAAGAATTTAAAATAAATTATTACAAAACGGCGTACTTATTTGTTGAGCACATAAATCATTTGTTGGCATGTAAATCGGTCTACATTCCTGAGTGACGTCACTGTAATAACGCTATAACTTAGGGAAGTCGGTTATAGTTTATTTCAGAAAAAAAGGTAATAAAACAGTTGAAATTAGAATAGGCATAACCCTACTGTGTTACCGATTTATTGGCTCCGCTAACGCGTCGCTAATAAAACTAAATTTGGGACAGTAAAACCACCGATATACGTCCGCAAATTGGAAAACACCGTAGGGTTATCCCCTAAATAAAATGTGTTGAGTGCGTCGTTAAATAAAACATTTCCTTCCTTCACTGTGATATATAATGGCCCTTGGGTGTACATGTTCATATTATGATAGGCTCAGACTATCAACTGTCATGACGAAGTTGTTCAAATCGGCGGTTGCGATGTAATTTCCCCGACTTACGATGCGCTAAAATTAACAACAAATGGGCTGTACGACGAAAATCAAGTTGTTTAGAGCGCTCATACTAGCAACTGGACAGTTTTAGAAAAAAGTTAAAGCGACAATCCTGAGTTTGCTGCAATTTTAAAGATGTTATCGACTAACAGAGACTTTTTAACGATTGTAATATTAGTGGCTGTATATTAAACGTGTTTCTGATCGTTCTAATATTTGTACTAGTTAAAATTTCATTTTATTTCCTAAAGGTACGAAATTATTTGAAGACAAAATCTAGTTTGGGCTTCTTACAAATATTAAGACGACCAGAAACATATTGAATATACAGACACTGATATTTTAAACAAGAAAATGTATTTAATATGTAAGTTTAATCGTAAAAATATTTTATTAGTCGGAAACATCTTACAATGCAGCAAACTCAGGAATGTCCCTTTAAATTTTTATTAATTTAACTACACCACTAAAGCACATTGATTTATTAATCATCGGCTATTGGATATCAAACATTTGGTAATTTTGACATATAATCTTAGAGAGGAAACCTGCTACATGTTTTCAATAGTAGCAAGGGATATTGCATATGCACCATCCCACATACAGGATAGCACATACCACGGTCTTTGATATACGAGTCGTGGTGCACTGGTTTGACGGGAAATAGCCCAATGGGTTCACTGAAGGATTTCGGTTTTAGATCGACGGCGCATCAGGAGAGCGCTTAACCACTGGGCTAGGTCCTGCTTCGCACAGTCCTAGAAGTCGTGATAGCAGAACTTTGGTGCGGGTGGTTGGTAGTCTTAGACTAGCATTATACATACGCCAAATCAATGTACACTGCAAGTACAATATACACAGAAAACACCATGGTAAACAAATACACAAATGTTTTAGACTACATTTCTAAAATAAATATACATAAATTATACTGCGTTGTTTGGATGGGTTTTTAAGTGGGGTTTTTTGTTGTTTTTATTCTGTTTAATTTTCTTTTTTGTTGTTGCTGTTGGTGGTGGTGTTGTTGTTGGTGTATTTTTATTTTTAATAATCTATCTATCTATCTATCTTTTTTTTTTCTTTTTTTTAGATGAACAGTCTAAACTTGAGCCCAGAATTTTAACTAATAAACTAGTACACTTCACACGCATACGCATTTCTGCCTGTCGAGTTTTCCCCTCTCACTCCTTTTGTGTTATGGGAATAATTCATATTTTGATTTAAAGCTGTCGTTCGCCTAATCGCCAAATGCGAATTAAAACTGAATTTGACGAATATATCTCATTATTAAATCGCTAGAAACGAATTCGCAAATCGACTTTTATAGCTCTTCCGACATGTATATTTTTGGCTAGCTGAAAATTAAATTTTTCTGACCACATTTAGCAAATTATTAATAATTGTAAGGTATAGTTTAAACCTTTTTAAGTCAGATATGCTCGTTAATACCTGCCAAGCAAGCTATACATACACAACAATGGTGATACACTCAATTCTTTATTGACCTTGAGTTTTACAGCTCATCGGTAAAAAAAAAACAAAAACAATTTTTTTTTTTTTTTAAAGCATACACTTTTACAATGACTTCACATAAATACATACATGCATACTAACGTATTCATATTGTAATCATTCAAGCCATTAATGCCATACATAAACGTTCGTGTAAATATGTCAACTTAGACCCGTTCACCCCAGTCCTAGACAGACGGCAGGTGCATTCCACTTCCAATATATACTGAAGGAAACAAGAAACATATATATACATATCATGTTCAAAATAAGTAAGTGATATGCAAATATAACATAATATAACAGAGGTGTGGTGGTGCCAACATGGAGCATGCCTACAACACTGAGACGTTTCTGTCGCGCCCTCTTTCTCTCTCTCGCGCTCTCTCGCGCTCTCTCTCTCTCGCGCGCTCTCTCGCGCGCTCTCTCTCTCTCTCTCTCTCTCTCTCTCTCTCTCCCTCTCCCTCTCCCTCTCTCCCTCTCTCCTCTCTCTCCTCTCTCTCCTCTCTCTCTCTCTCTCTCTCTCTCTCGCCTCTCCCTCTCTCTCTCTCCCCTCTCTCGCTCTCCCTCTCTCTCTCTCTCTCTCTTCCTCTCCCCTCTCTCTCTCTCTCTCTCTCTCTCTCTCTCTCTCTCTCTCTCTCTCTCTCTCTCTCTCTCTCTCTCTCTCTCTCTCTCTCTCTCTCTCTCTCTCTCTCTCTCTCTCCCCCTCCCTCTCTCTCTACCTCCCTCCCTCCTCTCTCCCCCTCTCCCCTCTCTCTCTCTCTCTCTCTCTCTCTCTCTCTCTCTCTCTCTCTCTCTCTCTCTCTCTCTCACTCTCTCTCCCTCTCTCTCTCTCCAAATAATAAAGTGTCCAAATAACCATATTATGTTAGAAATCAAATCGCTGTAGTTTGAATTGTACTGATGTGTCGTTATAAAAATATTTAATTCGCTTGCTTTTTTATATAAAAAAAAAACAACGTACTTACATACATGTACATGCAATAAAACATGTACGTGTCTGTGTGCGTTCGCTCGCAATTTGCGCGTATTTCGTGCATCTACGCTCATATGTCTTTGAACCTGCGTCTATACACATACTAGTATATAGTCTCAAATTAGAATAAACAAACAAAGGGTATTTTAACAGCGTCACCCCGTTACACTCCGGCCCTCTTTCCGCCTTTTTCCGTCCGGAAGCCGGCTGCAACGTATTACGTAGTCGGCCGTAGTCGGCTAGCCGTGCACTCCGTCGTAATATGTTCGGTTCGGTTATTGTTGTTTTATATTGTGTTAAGTAAACTGTGACATTTCCATTGTTCCTGATGCCAATAAAGCTGGTATGTTTTCTATTTGCTTATAGGGCTCAAAGCACGGAACACGCAAGTATCCATTATGTCAAGAATTAACCACATTTATTTTGTTTTTGCAATGAATACGGATTTTCTAAACCGTTTTTTAAAGCTTTTTTTTCTTTTACAAAATGCAGCGCGTTGTTATGGAAACGATTTACAATAATAATTTTTCTTATACAATAATAAGGTATCCGCGTGTTTTATCATTTATACTAGTAACCAAACATTTTACAATTAAAATTTAAGGCTTGACTATTTCATTTTTCACAAACGAAATACTATGGTATGGAATGACTGGTGTCTTATTTTATTTTTTAAATTATTTGTTAACCTCTATTAAAGGGACAGACCCTAGTGTTTAAACACTACACATATGTTTCACTGTTAGAGTCCTTTATGATCACTGAAATCAAACATTACTTATATTCTATTGTTCAGATTATCCATTTCCGTAGAGCCGAAATGTTTATGGTCATCCTGGTGTTTATAGTACCAAAATTGCATTTTGCATGTTTTTAAAAAACGCACGTGCCAATGAGAAGTAGCGGTTTATTGATTCGAGTTCTAGTCTATTTTTAAGGATATTTCCTGTTTTAACGTCACGGAATCTTCTTTCACTCAATTGTAACTTTATCCAAATGAGTTACATGTTTGTAAATTAACTAAACTTAGTGCGAGTGCGAATAATTTTTACATGCTCATATACCACTAGAGTTTCGAGCATGTCCGTCCCGGGGCCTGTCTCTGGATAGCCATTGACTTGCTCCGGGACAGAAAAAATTAAGGTGACAATTTTGAAATTTACATCCAAAAATTAAAGAGTGGGCCTTTAAAATTTTGATGTGCATCACTAATTAATATAATTAATAAAAATAAAATCTACTCATTAAATTTGGTCGCTAGATTAGATTGGGCGATCAAAAAGAAATTAGATAGATAGATAACTAGTTTAACGGGGGGTGGGGGGTGGGGGGGATGAACAGAATTTTTGAAATTAGCAATTAGTAAAAGAAATTAGTAGGATTAAAAAAAAAAATTTACAAGCCAAAAATAAAATGAATTGACTGCTCGGCCGAATATTTATATAATCTGGAGCATTTTTACTAAACTTAGTGTCTATTTTCTACGGGTTAAAACTAGCGTATGCGTCTTTAAAACAAAATTAGGGGCGGGATGTAGCCCAGTGGTACAGCGCTCGCGCGATGCTCGGTCGGTGTAGGATCGATCCCCGTCAGTGGGCCCATTGGGCTATTTCTCGTTCCAGCCAGTGCACCACGACTGGTATATCAAAGGCCGTGGTATGTACTACCCTGTCTGTGGGTTGGTGCATATAAAAGATCCCTTGCTGCTAAACGAAAAGAGTAGCCAATGAGTGGTGACAGCGGGTTTCCTCTCTCAATATCTGTGTGGTCCATAACCATATGTCTGACGCCATATAACCGTAAATAAAATGTGTTGAGTGCGTCATTAAATAAAACATTTCTTTCTTCTTCTTTTTTTAAACAAAATTATTTATTATTCATTATTGATGAAAATCACAAAAAGGGATCATATACTTCTATACATAAACCGTAAAACATGTATACAAAACGTTCGTACTCCATCATATGTTTGAGTTAGTCTTTCCATGTACCGTTATACTTATTTCTGTGCTTACATAAAATTAAGGCTCATACTGTCCTGGACTATCTCGACTGTCTGACAGAGGGTTAGTGGTTAGGGAGAGAGAAGTCGGTGTAGTGGCTGTACACCTACCCATTGAGTCGTTAAACTCGCTCAGGGTGGGAGCCAGTTTCGGGAGGCGAACCCAGTACCTATCTGGTACCCTTATTTAACTCCGACGGCGTAACCAGGACATAGGTGATGCCGGCTTGAGTTTTTCTGAAAGGTTGTTCGTATTACATGTACAGTATTACAATCATAGTTTCAGCTGGTTTTTACTTGTTTGTGGTAGCTCAAAATGCATTTGGTTTTCTAACACACACACACACACGCACACACACGCACACACACACACACACAGACACACATACAGACATACATATATACATACATACATACATACATATATATATATTCTTTCTTTCATACGTACGAATTTGCTAGTATTGGGAGACAAAATCTAGTTTCATTTACTACAACCATTATGATGTCCAGAAACAAATTATATATGCGGACACTAATATTATTTTTAAAATGTAATTAATGTTTAAAAAGTCTGTAAATTCTGCTGCCAAAAAAAAAAAAGAAAAAAGAAAAGAAGATTTTTGAGAAAAGCTATCGTCTTATTAAAGCTAGCCGTGTATCTGGATTGTCTTGAGGGAGGGGAGGTCTTTAGTATAAATAGCCATCCTGTCAGGAAATGATAACACCTCGCACGAGGCGGCTAACGGCGGGATACGTCGCGAGCTCATAAATATTAAATGGGGTCTGTGAGCGATTTGTTTGCACACCAGGTGTAGCGACGTTATTTCCCCCCGGACGTCGCGGCCTGCAATAGATGAACACCCCGGCGTATTTCTTATACGGAAATTATAACCGTCTCGAGGACTGCGGCTTGCGTCGCCAACAGGAAACGGCGGCCATGAATCTCGTGAACAGCTTCCCGTACGGCGGCATCAACGTCCCCCACGTGGCCTGCGATGTCGCAACGATCGACGTCTACAACAGGGTGAAAATGGAACAACACGAACCGTGCAGTCCGAGTTGGAATAGCGTCAGCAGTACCAACAACAATAACAACAACAATGTCAGTAAACTCGTCGTGCCGGAAACGGGTGGCCGTAATAACGTGACGTCATCGCTACCCATTTCTCCCGTTGAGTCGGCTGCGAGTGACAAAAGAGCGGGCGAAATGACTTCCTTGACTTCCAGGGTCGGCTTTCCCTTTCCTGAGATGGCGAATTCCGTTACGGAAATTGTCGGAAATGACGCGCGGAAGAACTTCTCGCCGAGTTTCCAGCGATCGGAAAACGTCGTGTACAACTTGCCGGCCCCGCCGTATATGAACTCACGAAAACAGACGACGCTGAGACAGCCCGTGTACTCACCTGGCGTCACCAACGGCGACTGTTCACAAAAGATCACTTCAAAGGTGTTTGTACCTGCAGGTGAGTTCATTACAGGTGTTCGTAATTTATTACCTTTTTTTAAAGGGACATTCCTGAGTTTGTTGCATTTTTAAAGATGTTATCGACTAACAGAGACTTTTTAACCATTGTAATTACATGTCAAATATGTTTTTCTGTATAAAATGTCAGTGGCTGTATATTAAACGTGTTTCTGATCGTTTTAATATTTGTACTAGGTTAAATTCATTTTATTTCCTAAAATATTGTTTTTACGTACGTATGAAATTATTTGAAGACAAAATCCAGTTTGGGCGTCTTACAAATAATAAGATGACCAGAAACACACTGAATATACAGACACTGATATTCTAAACAAGAAAATATATTTAATATGTAAGTTTAATATTTAATATTTTATTAGTCGAAAACATCTTACAATGGAGCAAACTCAGGAATGTCCCTTTAAAGTTAAATATTGTGTGCATGGAGGTTTTTACATTTACAAAAGATTCGTTAAAAAAAGGTTTTTTAGCATGGTGAAACTTTTTAAATAAGTACATTTTTAAAACAAAAATATTATAATTAATTTAACTTATATTTTACTTAACTTTTGAATAAAGATCATATGGAAATGACTTTTTAAAATTATTATTAGCTTTTCTTTTAAAACGAATGGCAGTAAGAAAAATATTTTACAGTATTTTCGTTTTACTTAATCAAATATTTTTCTGCATTTTCTGTTGTCTTTAAACGAAATCGTTATTTCCAAAATGTACGTTATAATTAAAGTATATTTTAAAAGTCTTCTTAAATATTTTGGTGTTTTGATTCGCGTTAGCGCAATTTATTAAACCTTCTGAAAACTAAAAACTAAATATTGGTATAAAATCTTTATAAGCAGAGAATAAGAACATTAAAGTGGATATTTTTTTATTATTATTTAAATTTATTATAATTATTTATACTTGTTATTTATTACAATTATTAATGCTCTAATATTATAATACATATAATCATTTTTGTATCACATTTGTTTTTGCTTTTTTAACTCTCATTTTTAAAACTTTAAATAAATAAAAATATAAAATAAATTAAGTTATTTATGGGAATTATATTAATATGTGTGATATAAAGTCAGTACCACTGCACAAGGTTTCAAGCAATGCTACCTATATATAGGTATGGATGCAGTGATACATCTAAACTGCACAAATTAACGTATTGCATGCAGCAATGATTTTCTTTCGAAGTTTTATTTTAACATACAGAGTTTCTATTAGATAAAGGAAATAAGGAACTCATTTTAATTTGAACAGAAGCAAAATTTGCAAAATACACGAAGATGATTATTAACATATCACATAGCAAAAAGCCTAAAATAGAAAAACTCTTTGCTCTAACTTTACTAAGTTATGGATTTTGTTGATTTGAATTGTTATTTTAATAGTAAATATTTATTTAAACATGCTAGATCATGCCCAGTTCTTTTTAAATGTTATTAATTTTAAATGCTTTAATTTTTTAAAACGAAATATATATTTTAAAATATAAGATATATCAGTGTACTATGGTTTAGTTTACACGTACAATGTGTATCTGATATTTGTGCCATATAATGTTTTGTTGTTAGCAAAACTTTTCTCATATATGTTTTAACAAGTTGTTTATAGCGTCTTGTCGTCCGAAATGAATGGACTTTTGAAGATCAAATAATAATAATAATAATAATAATAATAGCATATAAATATAATAGATACATAACTGAAGAAAGAAAGAAAGAAAGAAAGAAAGAAAGAAAGAAAATAAATAAATAAATGATCAGTCTAAATAAATTGTAGTACAGATTTGACGAGACGACGTTTAAATATAATTTCTACCTCTTCGGTACATCAAGTTTCAATAATTGTTAGATACAAAACAAGCGTAATTTAAAATATATCGTTGAACACATTTCTGTCCTTTCTATATTAAATCTAAAAATAATTATAGAAATATTATTATGATGAATAATAGCTAATAAGTCGTTATATATTTTATGTACATGTACAAGCAGACTGAAGTTATGCTAGAAAATGCGTCTCCAATTCGTTTGAATTATATAATTATAAAACAGTTCTATGTAATGAACACTTTTAACGTTTAGTCAAAACCAGCATACGAAGTCCTAGCCTAAACACAAAATATGTATTGGTTTTCAAACATCCAACACGTTTAAAACTATATTTGAAAGAAATTAATACCTAGCAAGATTCTTAATGACAGAAGAAAAGAGAAATATAAAGAAATTGTTTACTGTTGTCAGAAATATATTCCTTTTTTTATTTATATATTAGAGGCTCCTTCAGTATTATATTTAACTTTATTATCTGTTAGTTTCTTTTAGCTAAAGCTTGGCAGTCTTATGTTTTTTAAAACGTATACTAAATAAGGAATAACCATTACGTTTTAACAATTTAGTTTTATTGGCGACTCGGAAAAGACATTTCAATTTTATTTTCGTGTTTATATTAGATTGTTCTGATAATATACTTTATGATTATATTTATTTACGATTCAAGTACGCCTTTCTTGGTACACACCTCAGATATATGTCTGCCGTTTAAAGTGAGCTATCACTCTCGCTCCCCAACACTCCCCTGAGACTAGTTCAAGGAGAGCCATTTTTAGCTTCCGTTAGCAAGTGAATTTATATGGCAGTAATCACTCCTTTTACTCGTTTTTAACCGGCCTCGGTGGCACAGTGGTTAAGCCATCGGACTACAGGCTGGTAGGTATAGGGTTCGCAGCCCGGTACCGGCTCCAACTCAGAGCGCGTTGTTAAGGTCTCATTGGGTAGGCCACTACATCTTCTTCTCTCTCACCAACCACAACAACTAACCAACTAACAACTAACCCACTGTCCTGGACAGACAGCCCAGATAGCTGAGGTGTGTGCCCAGGACAGCGTGCTTGAACCTTAATTGGATATAAGCACGAAACTATTTTGAAATGAAATAATCGTTTTCACGTGCAAGTGTGATCAGTTAGGAGCTAGATGTCAGGGGTTAGTCAGAGAGACGTCTTATATAGTGGCTTTACACCTACCCATTGCACTGGTAAAACGCATGCTATGTGCAAGCCGACACCAGGAAGGGAACCCAATAACAGACATAGTTGTTACTTAGATCTCGCCGTATGTACAATTTAAAATACTACACATTCCGCTACTGTAGGATAAAAACAACAACCACGGAACGGAATATTAAATTTTGTTGAAAGGAACTATCCTGAGTTTTCAGTCCCTAGCAAGACTTCCGTTTGTTACTTTTTGTCTTGGTTTTATACCTTAACAATTACATATTTTAAATATAAAGCATTATATGAATAAATGCATTTGGAATTACTTGTTTCAATTTTTGTTTGGCCTTTGCAAGAAATAATAAATTTGAAAGTACGAAATATATATTATTTTAGACAAAAATTAATTTGTATAACTATTTTAGTTTCCAGCCAAATCCACAGTTTGCGTACTTTAGATGAGTCATCCACGCACACAGCTTACAGATAAAGCTTCACATCATCCATACGTTTGGCTGGTTTCTTCTCTTATGTGTTGTCTTTTGTACTGTTTGTTTCCTTCAACTTGCATTACTTATTTCTTTATAATTTTATTTTAAAAAAACTATTTTATTCTTTATTTACATTTTTGTGCTATACAGTGTGATACAGAGAATAATACATGAGTGGCCGTTAGATACCATTTATCTTACAGCGAGTTGTTTTAAAATGAATCTAACGAGCTATAACGAGTTGGATACGTTTTTGAATAATGAGTTGTAAGATAAATGGTATCTAACGGACACGAATGTATTATTATATTTCTTACATATCCAAAAAATCAGGTTTTAAGCAAATTTTAACATCTTTTTCGACTAAAAGTTATGTACAGCCCTTTCGCTTGTAGCCAACTTACACGCCACAGACAAATGATTGTCAGGTTAACTATATGTCACAGTGTAATCGATTTCGATCGTGATGTTGTTGTTTTTTTGTTTCATTAGATTGTATGGCATTGGTGACCTGGTCATCACCTAGGAGCAGCCAGTCGTATGTCTTGAAATTGTTAACAAACGTACATGTGTAAACAAGTGTGTGTTATCAAAACTAACGAATGATGTTCTCACCAACGGGGGTGTAAAAGCTTTGTCAAAAACAAAATGTCTTAACCCCCCCCCCCCCCCTCCTTAATCTCCATAAGTTCTTCCACTATACCCTGGGAGTGTTTTGAGATATATTTGTAAACAAGGTACCCGTCAATAAACATCATATTCAGATATTCATATTCAAAGAAAGCAAATTGTAATTTTAATAAATGTTGAAAATATTTTATTTGCCGAAAATATTTTACAGTGGCTATAAACTCAGACATATCAAATATTTGCTCTCTTTATAATATAAATGCAGTTGAAGACGAGTATATGTTCATCATAGACTTCCTGTTTTACAGTTCGCAAATATTTTAAAACCTGGTATTTCCATATAAATCATCAACATTTAAATCAACTCAACTAGTATCCAGAAAATACACAAAATAGTTGATTAGACTAAGTGCATTTCTGATTAACGCTACCAAATTCAGAACAGATTGAAAATAGAAAGTGCATTTGTGTGTATGTGTGTATTATTATATAAGTATGGTTGTATAAATGGTGACTACGCATTTCATACAATTGGTAACTACGCATTTCATATAAATGGTAACTACGCATTTCCTACTAATGTATAATATAATATTATATGTATGTTTACATATACATGTACCATCCCCCATCTGTGAACATAAATATAGTCCTTATAATTATAATCCTAAGCTTATAAAATATGATTTTGGTCAGTAAATAATGATTTTGTTTAACTACGACTTTTTTTGTTATCTAACATAGATAACTTTTATGTAGTGTGTCTGTAACTTATAGCAGTCATTTTTTGACCCAGTAACTATCATCACATATTGGGTGGAGTGTAATCGTCTTGGATCGACGAGGAAAGATATATTTGGTAGAAAAAAATGTAATAGAATCGTTTCGATTCCACTTTGAACTTATCTTGAAGTTTTTATGAGATATTGATTTTATTAGAAATTTTAATATATTTACCTCTTATGTTTACATTTATGCACAGCTCTTTACGCTGCGTTTTAAACTTATTTTGTTTCTATTTCAATTTTATAACTACCATTGTTTGGCACCCAATAGGCTAGTCAGTGTTTTGTTGTTGTTTTTTGTACTGGGGTGTCGTTAAATATCCATCCATCCACCCGTCCATCTGTCCGTCCGTCCGTCCATCTGTCCGTCTGTCCGTCCATCCGTCTGTCAGTTCATTCGTCCATTCATTAATTCATTAATTCGTTTATTCATTAGCCACCTGTCCATCCATCCATCCGTCCGTCCATTCGTTCGTTTGTCCGTTCGTCCGTTCATTCGTTCATTCGTCCATTCATCCATTCATTTGTTCATTCATTAACCACCTGTGTCATGGATTGTTCTGTTTTAAATTTTTCATCACAGATCTCCCGTGTTTCAGAATTCTCAACTAAACCAAACCCGGTGTGGTCGACGATTAGCAGAAATAATTACTCCTCGTCCGTTTCATCTCGTGTTGGAGAACACCTGCAGAATGTGTCGTGTGTTGTGTTCTATCTGTTTAATTATGTTTCTTCAACTGAATCCGGTTCCAGTTTGTTTTTGTCTTCTGAAACTCGGTTATTGTACTGTGGGAATTTGGCGACAGTTCGTACATAACAAAGACGAGACGGTTGAAACTTTAGAGGAATGTTTTTGTTTTTGTTGGTTAATGTTTGATCTTACGTTTTGTCGAATTGGTGCTTTAAAACATGGGCTTGTTAGTCCATTAGTCCATGGACGGTAAGGACTGAGATGCTTTGATATAAATGTAATTGCAGGTGCCATATTTAACTATATTTACTTCTTTTTAAAACTATTACAAAATATACTATAATTATAATTAACACCAGAATATTAAAAAAATGTAATCTTCTGCCACTAGCAGAAAACTATTATTTTATAACCAGGATGTTCAGCGTTCTGTCAATTTCACAAACTACAGCTAACTTTCCAGACGAAGTAAGTTGTTTTATTTAAATAAACTTTTGCTAATCAATAAATCATACTATAAAAAGGTGGTATGTAAATAAATGCAGAACCATATACCAATTGTTTTCTCATGTTTTCCTTGCACTCGTTAGTCGAGGCGTATCCTAATGGTAAAGCGATCGCTTGATGCGCGATTGGTCTAGGATCGATCCCTGTCGTTGAGCCCATTGAGCTATTTCTCGTTCCAGCCTGTGCACCACGATGATATATCAAAGTCATAGATATGTGCTATCCTACCTGTGGGATGGTGCATATAAAAGATGCCTTGCTACTAATGAAAAAATATATCAGGTCAAAATTGCCAAATGTTTGACATCCAATAGCCGATGATTAATAAATCGATGTGCTCTAGTGGTGTATTTAAACAAAGCAAACTTTAACTTTAATTCGTTTGTAGTCCGCAATGTTTATACCACTCAGCAGCTACGCGGTCTAGTGATATAATATTCTAAGGGTTTGGATCTAGCTCAGAGAGCTCGCCTCATGTGCTTTGGTCGCAGGATCGATCCTCCTCAGTGAACCTATTATTTTATTGCTTTTTCTCTCGTCACAGCTAGTGCTCCACGACTGGTATATCAAAGTCCGTGATAGGTGTTGTCCTGCCTGTGAGGAAGGGCAAATGAAAGATCCATTGATGCTAATGAAAAAGTATAACGGGTTTCCTCTAAGACTATATATGTAAGAATTACGAAATGTTTGACATCCAATAGCCAACGATTAATTAATCAATGTGCTCTAGTGGTGTCGTTAAACAAAACATTTTTTAACTTTAACTTTAATATTCTAAATAAAAAATATCACGAAGAACCAACATTAAAAGCAAATCTGTATATAATAATACAGTGTTCATAAACAAGAACCTTTCTTAGAATATGACATTTTCAAACGTTAAAAAAAAAATGTAATTTATATATATATATAATTATAAACTTTTATCAGAACATCGACAGCGTCATCACTGGCATGTTTATTTACATGACATCACCAATACACATCGGCGACACTTAACAAGTAGTTGTTCTCACACAGGAATTCAATACGGAATCGAGGAAGAAAAAACAAAAGAGAAAAAGTGTTGTGGAGATTGCCCGCTATTGTCTCAAGTGTATTTCATTATAATGTGCAACGACGGCAATAATGGGTGGCGGAAAAAGCAAGACTTTTAAAGGGTTAACCTACATGGTAAAAAAAAATCTGCACGCGCTGTTTTCTTGGCCGTTGTTGCGCGCGCGCACTTTGGCGCGACATCTGTGACACATATGCCCGCATGCGCAGCAATCGCCTTGCAGCCATTGTTTAAAAGAACAAGTGGGAACAAGTGTTAGGAGCGATGTCTTGGTAAAAGAAAAATAAAATGTAAAAGTTCACACAATTATCAATAAACACAAATGTATATCTGAACGCGGGAAGCTTCCGTCTGCGAAACAGTTGATTCAAATCACATTTTCATTTTGTTCCGATCACAAATTAAGAAATAAAAATAATAATGATAATAATAATAATAATAATAATAATAATAATAAACATAAACATAATGATGATGATGATGATGATGATGATGATGATGATGATGATGATAATAATAATAATACATTAAAACAACATAGATATTGAAATAACATAGTAATATAATTATTGTTTTAAAAATAAACGAAAAATGGCACTACTGAAAGAGACTATCCAGATTGTGTTGTCATAGTGAAGATGCTATCGACTAAGACGTTGTGATGACTAAAATTACTACCGGCGCCTATCTGTGGAACTAGCTAAACGGCTGGCTGCAAACTACCGGCTCCAAACTAGAGCGAGTTCTTAAAGGCTCAATGGGTAGGTGTAAGGCCACTACACCCTCTTCTCTCTCACTAACCACAAACAAACTAACAACTAACCCATTGTCCTGGGCAGGCAGCCCAGATAGCTGAGGTGTGCCCTGGACAGCGTGCCTGAACCTTAATTGGATATAAGCACGAAAATAAGTTGAAATGAATGCATGAATGAATGGATGGATGGATGGATGGATGGATGGATAGATGAATGAATGGATGAATGAATGAATGAATGAATGAATAGTACTGTTACCAAATCATAAAAAGACAGACAGGCAGACACACACTGATAGACAGATAGTTTATTAATGTCTCACCTCATTACAACAACAAAAAAGAAAGAAAGAAGTGTTTTATTTAACGACGCACCCAACACATTTTATTTACGGTTATATGGCGTCAGACATATGGTTAAGGACCACACAGATTTTTTTAGAGGAAACCCGCTGTCGCCACATAGGATACTGTTTTACGACAGGCAGCAAGGGATCTTTTATTTGTGCTTCCCACAGGCAGGATAGCACAAACCATGGCCTTTGTTGAACCAGTTATGGATCACTGGTCGGTGCAAGTGGTTTACACCTACCCATTGAGCCTTGCGGAGCACTCACTCAGGGTTTGGAGTCGGTATCTGGATTAAAAATTCCATGCCTCGACTGGGATCCGAACCCAGTACCTACCAGCCTGTAGACCGATGGCCTGCCACGTCATTACAACAAATTAAAATGCAGCATGTACATACAAGCGATATAAATTATAAAATTGTAATGAGCCACTAATATATAGTTAAAACATTTTACATAAATCATCTCGATTATTTGATATTTTAAAACAATGGCAGCACAAATAAAACAATAAGATATATACAGTTAAAGGGACATACCCTAGTTTTTAAATACTACGGCATATTTTTTACTATTGTAGTCGTTTTTGATAACTGAAATCATACTGTACTTAGATTTTATGGTTTAGATTATCAATTTCCGTACATTCGAAGTGTTTTTTGGTCATCCTGGTGTTTTTAATATCACAAAATGCATTTATCATATTGTTAAAAAGACACGTGCGTCTGAGGGTATTTCACCATTTGAAAGTCACGGACTCATTTTTCTCTCAATTGTAACTTTATCCAAATGTGTTACAGGTTTGTAGATTAACTAAAGTTAGTGTTAATTTTCATGGGTTGAAACTAGGGCCTGTCCCTTTAAAATACTATCCACAATAATCTCTTAGCATATAAAAGGGTATTTCCGATTATTTGATATTTTACTCGAATTATCGTTAACCGTGTTTAAAATATTGTATTGTGCCTCGTCTCAGACATTCATTCATTCGTTCTTCCGTTTCATTCGTCCATTCCTTTGTTCATTCGTCCATCCATTCATTTATTCGTTCATTAATTTATTCATTGTTCGTTGGATATTGCTCGTTTCTCCATTCATTTAATTTCGTTCATTCATTTAGCCGTTCGTTCGTTCGTTCATTTATTCATTCGTTCTTTCCTTCGCTCGTTCGTTCAATATGACATTTTCATAACATCACATACATGTATATTATATATAATATAGTGAAGTAGTTGGTACCAAATGATATTTATGTACACGAAGCTGGCATTCAAACGGAACTGAGCAGCTCACTGCAGTAATATATAGGTAGAAACCAATGTGGCAATAATCAACATATTGAAAAATGAAACAGTAATATGAACTTTGTATCACATGTTTTAGCCCAATCTGGAAGACGTTTAATATACGTTTATATCGACCGACATTTATTCCCCGTGCGTGTTCCCACGGTAACTGCCGATGCTGTGTTGCCGTTGACCTTGGGTGACCCTTCTGCAGCTGCGCAGCAATCGTGGTCATCGTAGATTGCTTGCCCTTCGTCTGTTAGTTGCATTGTCTTTCTCGAGTAATAGACAGCGCATCATTTGCATAAAAAATATACACTTCAAAAAAGTATGGGAACTCTAATAAGAATTTACAATTGCCAAAATTGTACGGTATATTAGCTTCTGTCCCGAGTCAGGTCCCAGGCTATTCAGAGCCGGGACTCGCGATAGACATGCTCGAAACCTTCGTGGTATATAAGCATGTTAAAATTATCAAGTCAAGTATATTATTAGCTGTGGGGAATGGTTATATGATAATAGTGAATTAATTGGGCAAACATTACAACTTATAGTTCAGTATTACAGTAGGTTTTATGACCACCAAAGACCTTGAAGGACGATTGGGGTCAGAAGTGAAATTTGAAAGTTGAATTTTTTTTTACTAACAACAAAATAATAACAACTGTATGATCAACAGAATGAAAATGTTTGACAGGAATAATGTTCCACAGTGATTAATCGACATTCCTGGAAATTGTGAAAATCATGAATGACACCCCACGTTCGTGTACGGGGCAACTGCGTGATGCATGTGCAAACTATGAAATGTGTTTCGGTGTGTTGATAAACAGACCTGAAAGTTCTTTACTAGGATGTCTGTGGTCAGAACGTATGTTTGGTATAATAGTTGATATTAACATTAATATTTCAGGTTCCCCTACTTTTTTGAAGAGTATATATACATGTATTAATATTTTGTTATTAATACTTAAAGGGACTATCCGGAGATTTCAGCGAGTGTTAAGATGATGTCGACCAACAGAGATTTTTAACGACAGTAATTACATAATAAAATAAATAAAATATTACTGGTTACATATTAAATGTGTTTGTGATCGTTCTAGTATTGCACTAGGTCAAATTTCATTTTATTTTCTAATATATATTAAATAACGTACGAGATTATTGGAATACCAAATCCAGTTTGGGCTACTTACACAAATTAAGACGATCAGAACACCTTGAATATTTACATACTGATATTCTAAACAAGAAAGGGGCGGGACATAGCCCAGTGGTAAAGCGCTCGGCCGATGCGTGGTCAAAGGCCTTAGTATGTGTTATCCTGTCATTGGGATGGTGCGTATAAAAGATCCCTTGTTACTAATGAAAAAACAAATGTAGCTGGTTTCCTAAGACTATATGTCAAAATCACCAAATGTTTGACATGCCATAGCCGATGCTCTAGTGGTGTCGTTAAACAAAACAAACTTTAACTGTTTCTAAACAAGAACATACATTTAATATATAATACCAGTAGTTATAATGCAGCAAACGCGAGATAGTCCCCTTAACAAATAGTATTAATATGTAATAGTAAATAATTGTAAAAGCCACGATAAAATTGAATATTGGAGACGATGTCTGTTTGTTGTTGTTGTTGTTGTTGTTTGTTTATTTGTTTATATTTTTTGTTTGTTTCTTTTTATGTTTGTGGTTATTAGGTGGGGGGGAGGGGATTTTGTTGTTGGGTTTTTTCGGGGTGGGGGGTTCTTTGTTGAGGGGTTTTTGCTTTCTTTTTTTTGTTGTTGTTGTTGAGGGTTTTTTTTTAGGGGATTGGTTGTTTGGTGTGTTTTATTATTATTATTATTATTATTATTATTATTATTATTATTATTTTAAATCTCTGGTTTTCATATTCTTATTTCATGTTCGGAATTCAAATTTTGTAAACAAGACCTCCATGTGATAATAATCTGGAGACGCCGCGAGACCCCGCGAGACCTCACGAGATGTTGGGGACGTTTTGTATGTGGGCCAAAAGACCACAAACACATTATAGGCGGTCTCAAAGAAAAGTGTGTTTATTTTTACACGAGACCTGTTTGTTTCACTAGCGGAGAAGATGGATTTGCGAGGAAATATGTGTTGCTGAAGCGAATTTAAATTGCCGTGTATGTTTCGCACGTGCGTTCTGTCTAATCGTGACGTCACAGACAGGAAATCTGCAAACATTTGATAAAGACTGGTTAGAACCGGAAGCAATGTGTTTGATATAGAATCTGTTTTACAGATATTGTTACATTCCTAGTTGAGAGAAATAAGAAAGGCGGCAACATTATTAATATAACTGTTCACTGTATCCACCGAATACGTGATGCAATAATGTAGATAGTATTTGTTTTACTGGATCCGGATTAGTGGTATTGCTACGGTTAAGATGAGTTAAATAGTCAGCTTACACAGAAAAGATTTGGGGGGGAGGGGGGTTTGATTGACGTTTTCTTTCACAGAATTATAAATATACTGCCTCAGGAGGCTTTTTTTCCTTTCACAAGAGGTTTGAGGTTTGATATAAATGAGAAGCAGACATGGTATTACAAGACGCGGCTTTTTGTGTGGGGACCAAGTGCTCGAGAACCACCAACCCCACAACCCCTATTTTTGTGTGGGGACCAAGGGCTCGAGAACCACCAACCCCACAACCCCTATTTTTGGTTAAGTTACATTATCCCTACCGTAAAACTATTAGATCCGCGACTGATAACATTTGGATTAATATTTTAATTGAGATTTAATGTGTATGCATTTTAAAGTAGAATACATTTTAAACGCGCTCTCTCACAGATGGTTGACCTAATTATTGACCCAACAAGGTATTATATGACAATATATACATTTGATTTGTACCTAAAAGTACTTTATTGAACCATCTACATAACCACCATATCACACTTATTATTGATATTTTATAAAAATAATAATTGAATTATGGGTACGGTCCATAATTCTGAGAAAAATAACGACTATTTGGAGAGCAGTGGTGTGACGTATTATTTTGAGTCACGTGACGGGCATTCCCCGAATAACCGCAGTGTCAAAACGATTTACCAAGCTCGTGTAACGAGAACGCTTGACCATCCTATGCGACGTAGGGTAAATAGAAAAACAACAACAATGAAAATAAGTTATTAAAAAATAATAAAAACATGTACTGAATGATAATAAGCTTATACATTAATTTATTTTAGTAACAGAAGCATGTTTATCGTTAGTCGTACGCGAAGAGCTCTAAACATCTGGATCACGAACACCTTCATTTTCCACCTTATCAAATTCATTATTATGCAAAATATGTCATAACAGCTGACTTGGGACAGGAATTGTTACATTTTTAAAGAATACTCTGAACTAGACGGTGTTTATATACGATGTGACTATATATACGACGGCCGTGTATATAGCCATCGCGACCGAGGGCTGGCTATATTCACAGCAAAAATGTATGTAGGCGGTAAATAAGTATTTGATTAATCCATATTACTGAACCATCTGGAACAGGACGAATACATACTAAGTACTGTACGAACAGCGTTTTCTGAACGGGAGGGGGAGGGGGAGTACATAAATTTAGCGGACCCTTTTGTGTACGTTTTCCATAGACATATGAATAGCGTAATATTGCCCGTACAGTACTAGCAAAATAAATAATGATAAAAAAAATTAATATTAATAATAATACACAATTATTATTATTATTATTATTATTATTATTATTATTAGCCTACTACTACCTTTTTGGGATGGAGGGGGCGGTGTTTTATCTGGGGCAGTTTTGGCTATAAAAATGCAAGATTAACGTGCGTGCACACACGTACATACGGCAGTCTGAACTTGTCCCTGCACGTAGAACTGGATTCAACTGGGTTAAGTAATAATTCAATCTAATTAAAATTAGCTCCACTATTACATGTGGATCTAACATAAGCCCGTTGGAGCTCATGTCCAGCTGACCTTTCATTCGACCAATCAAAACCTTACTTGTAGAATCATGCCAGATTGGTAATAATTAAGCCAACCTTTGGACGACAAAACATGCGATAGTATACTGTTTTGTTTATGCTATACATTCAACCGAATGAACACTTTGCGAACCAGTCAAAATAATTTAATAATAATAATAATAATAATAATAAATGGTGAGTTCATGTTCTGAATGTTTATTATTTCATTTCAGCGTATTCGCAATTATTTTCGTTATGAAATTAATAATATATTTTTTATTATTTGCTATGTATGTAGCCGGCCCTCATTTGCCAAGTCTCTATACACGGCGGTCGTGTATATAAAATTCAAAAATACATTATACGGTTGTCGTATATATAGCCTCATCACTACGAGTCTGTTTTGCCGTAATTTTTTAACTTATAAACATGAAGAGTTCTAACTTTTAAAAATGAAGCGTGTCGTGGAATTCCCTCGATCGTAGTTCAATTGAAATGTTTTGGATCATACAGTATCTAGGTTTGGTATTCCAAATGGATGTAATTTCCATTTATAATCCATATTTAGAGAAATAAGGCCCACTAAATCCGTGATTGAACGCCTTTAAGTTGTCCTCATTGTTACTAAAGGGACATTCCTGAGTTTGCTGCAATTTTTAAGATGTTATCGCCTAACAGACACTTTTTAACGATTGTAATTATATATCAAATATATTTTTCTGCTTAAAAATTAATGGCTGTATATTAAACGTGTTTCTGATCGTTCTACTATTCGTACTAGGTTAAATTTCATTTTATTTCCTAAAATATATTTTTTCATACGTACGAAATTATTTGAAGATAAAATATATTTTGGGCGTTTTACAAATATTAAGATGACCAGAAACACATTGAATATACAGACACTGGTATTCTAAACAAGAAAATATATTTAATACGCAAGTTTAATCGTAGAAATATTTTATTTTTCGGAAACATCTTACAATGCAGCAAACTCAGGAATGTCCCTTTAATTTTTTGTATTATTTATTTATTTATTTATTTATTATATATGATCTATTTTCTTTTCTCCCACTTCCTTTTAAATCTATGAGCCCTATCACTGGAATTTTTTGCCAGTCCCCAAACCATACAGGAGCAATACTAGGACATTTATGTAAATGTATTAAATTACTATTTATGTGTATGTAAAATAATATGATATTTGATATTATTACACACCAGTGTAAGATATTGCTCATGTCATAACAATCACTCAGTATCTAACTAGTGTAATATTGGCGTGACGTAGATCACTTGCTGATCCAACTGGTAGAAAAACAACGTGTAGTAGTAGATCTCGGCAAAAAAAAAGAGAAAAGGTCTCGGCATCTGCTTACTTCTGCATTGCGACTTGTGTCCAGTTGGTTTGTAATAAATAAAATACTAAACTAGCTTGCCTGTCATACCATTTTTTATGAAACTCGTGAACAGTGTTGGTATCTCACTCGCTTTCACTCATATCATAAAAATGGTATGACAGGCAAGCTCGTTTAGTGTTCTATATTTATATTTTATGTACTTAGATAATATACAGAATAAAACAAAAAAAACGCAAATTTTGATTTAGCTTTCTTGATTTTATTCATAATTATTCAGCTTAAATCCCATTAATGTGTGTACGAATACTATAATTACGAGTATCAATATCTTGTGGACATTTTATGCACATTTTGAGTCTATTTGCCGAATTAATTTCATTATATTATAATTATATATATAATGTATTAAAATATTCGCGTTTCTTGGGTTCAGTGTATCTCTTCATTTTAAGGCCATGATATCAAGAGTCCCCAACCTTGACCTGGTAAAACGGGTCCGGGGATAAATAATGTGGGTTTTTTAAATATGATAGACGTATATAAAATACATAACGTTTAAAAACCATAAGACACAAAAGCCATCTATATATTTTACAATAATAAATAATTATGTTACAGACAGACAGACAGTTTATTAGTCTCATCTCATTACAACAGAATAAAAATTAGTATATAAATACAAGCAATATAAATTATAAAATTGTAATGAGCCACCCTATACCGAGTTATGATATTATATAAAATTTAATTCTATGAGATATACGGAATGTATTTGTTTTCAAATATATAGACTAACTTGTTACTGTTTATCCTGCGAAGATTAGAATCGTCATTCGCCATTCGACCTGAGCAAGATATACCCGATATCTTAAGATAATAATCGGTTATTTTAGTTTTCCTGACATCCACATAATGAATCGTTTTATTTCACACCTTTACCGTTTTCCAGAGTACTATGTCCAAACGTGTTGAATGCGTTCGCACCTATAATATATACGCACCAAAACAAAATAGTTTTCAAATAACAACAATTTATTTCATATTTTGAAAATAAAATTGTCTTCCAAACAGTTTTTAAAACTCAAAACAATCAATTGGAAATAAGAATGTTTACACACACACACACGCGCGCGCGCGCGCGCGCACACACACATACACAGCAAATATATATATATATATATATATATATATATATATATATATATATATATATATATATATATATATATATATATATACATGTTTGTATATCTAACGTTTTAGATGATGTACAACATATGAAATCTGCTTGAGCTTGGGTTTGCTTACAAGTATTGTGTGTATAGACATCTGGTATCGAGTATGTACTAAAAGTAAACTTAGCAACAACAAAAATTAAAAATTAAAACAACAGCAATAACAAACATATGGATTAAATTTTGAGTACAACATCATTCAATTCACTTCTTTATTTTGATTTTAAGCACGAGGCTCATCCGCACGCAAACACACACACACACGCACACACACACACATACGCGCGTACACAATAGGTTGCGCGCAAAAATAGTATTGGTAGTAAATCTTAAGGCAGAAATGAATTTTACTTGTAGAATGCATGAAATGGCATTGCAGAACATCTAGTTTTCACAATTTTACGAGGGAGCATACCTCCGAACCCCCTAGAAACTTTATTTTGGGCCCTCGATCTCAGTCAGCCCCCTCCCCAATGTCTACTTGCTTCCGCCATGCCTGATAGAATACAGATTTAAAAAGATTCAGGCATTGACGTAATAGTAATAGGGACAGTAATAGTAACAGTAATAGTAATAGTAATTTTAATAGTAATAGTAATAGTAATAGTAATAGTAAAAGTAACAGTAATAGTAACAGTAACAGTAACAGTAATATTAACATTAATGTTAACAGCAATAGTAACAGTAATAGTAACAGTAATAGTAATAGTAAAATGGAAGCGAAATGAATCGTGTAGTTACTGAGCTGGAAAAATAAATGTAATAATTTCGAATTTGTTCAAGATATTTTTACGCCGACTAATAATTCATATGAATTCATAATGATCATAACTATGTCTTTAAAATATACATTGTCATCTTAAAAAGAACGTGCTCGGGTGTCGTTAAACATTTATTCAAACATAATTTTATTCATTCTTTTTTTCTTGGGGAAAAAACAACTTCATTTATTTAAGTTACAGCTCTGTGTGTTTTCAGTTACATCTTCCGCAGATATGAATACATATGTCTGTGGTTTGGTACACATTTTGGCTGCAAATCAAAACGTTCAAAAAGAATATGAAAATCACAAGCTATTATTCGTGTAAGTCAGTTTTTGATCAGAAACAGATTTCTGTGACCAAGACCTTCTCCACAAACTTCACCAGGTATTTCCGCGGCTAGACAGGCGCAATATCGGAGTGTTTTACCCGGGTTCTATGTCAACTATGCACTATATCATAAAGAAGAAGGGCAGAATTTTTCTCCGAAGATGGATTTCATTAAACTCGTGTCAGAGCAACGTACACACATAAGATCATTCTTCTAGTGCAAATTTTGCGCCTTTGCCCTCCGCCATCTTGGATCCGGTTTTCCATCTTTCGTCTGTGTGTTTGTCTTTCCTGTGTCGAATTAAGCGTGTTATTTTGAACTGTTTCCTTGTCGATGCTCGTGTTTTCAGGGTGTGAGAGTAATAAAGAAGATATGACGTGTATGCGTTTGGGGAGTAGAGGCACCTTGAACTGATTGTCTTTTTGTAGCCAAGAAAATCAACTGTGAAAACACTCATCTCTCTCTCCGCAGGGAAAACCTGTAGGAATTTCAACACGGCGATCGCTAAAGTAGTGGTTAAGCCATACGAGTTTAGGCTCATGGCTACTAGGGTCGAATAGTAGTATCGGCTCCACCAATAATATGTTTAAACTTTTAACGGTTGTCTAGGGAGGTGAAAGGCTACTACATCGACTTTTAATTGTGTCCAAAACGGAGTGATTGCAAATTAATTAAATATAAACAATTTAAAACGTGTACGATTTTCAATATAAGGATATTTATTTACATCATAAACAATTATTTGTGGATTTTTGTACATTTGTTATAACTTTTGTTGACGATTTCTTTTAATATATAGTTTTAGTTATTGTTTTGATTTCAATAACTGTGTAAACATAATTTGAAAATTCCAAATATTTCACTACTTGTGTGACAAAATACATCAAAGAAAAACTAATAATATCAGGCCTTGGAGCGTTAAATAAAATTAGCCGTGTTGTACATTACTATTCCAACCACCCGATGCGAGTTTTCACACACCTCAAAAATAAAAAACGTGAAAGTGTCATTTTTTAAATTATTAAATCAAGTTATTAAGTCAAGCAATTATATTATTTAAAAAAATAAAATAAAATCCTCCCACAATGCGCAAATTGTATTTGTTTTTATTATCTGGGAAAAAAAGAAAAAAAAAGAGAAGAAAATAACATTTTTAAAGAAGACACGTGATTGTTGCTAAACACCTGCGTGTATCATAAATGATTAATATACAGGCTGGTTAGTGATAATTACATTTCGTATAATGCCCGATTATATTTGACGTGTAGTTACCGACGATTAAAACAATGTGCAGAGATGTCGCCAATACATTCCTTTTATTTTGGTAGAAACATCTCGTAAACTTCTTTATCAGGCGAGGATCAAATCATGTGCACTTGACTTTAATATTTAACACGTTTAATGTCAAACAAACAGCTTTTCGTTTTCTCACCAACATAGAAATTGTGAACAGTAATTAAGATAAGGTTTTCTCAACAACAGTCATTACTTTAGTCCTAGTGTCTGCCCATCCTCGAACACAGCGAAATTGGCGGGAAAGGTGCTCATTAACGGCTGCCAGGCACGCGACCTGTAACACTTGCACGTGCGCAGATGTATCGAACGTCTGGTCTCGAGGCGTGGCTACTCTGTCATTAACTGTCAACCTGTCAGGGAGGACAGGACAGCTCGGCTGGAGGGGTGTCCGGATCGTCACCAGAGCGCATTTCTGCAGTGGGGTAGTAATTTTCTTGAGTTGCCCGCGGTCCTCCTCACGTCACAAATTACTCACTCTTGTAATGACTTCTGTTGTCAGAGGACACAAGTCAAGTGTATACTAATTGTTCGTCCATTCGTCCCCTGTGGCGTTGCTCAAATGAAGGCGTAGTTGTGTATTTAATACGAGACAGGTTAATGGCGGTCTTCTTTTAAAACAAAATTGCTGAGGTGTGTACCCAGAGCAGCGAGCTTGAACCAAAATATTGGATGTAAGCACGAACATAAAGTAAAATAAAATAAAGTGAAATTCATTTTGTTTTAATAGGTTTCCTTTATTTATTTATTTAAATTGTTATTTACTTTTTATTTAGGGTTTTTTTTAAATATATATATTTTGTGTACACAAAAGTGCATGCCATTTGTTTACTTGTTCCGCATTGAGCAGACGACATTCAATGTGGGTAACAAATTGTTATTACAATTCATTTTAAAATGTAGTATTATTTTTTATATAATTCCATTCCATTTTTCACGCAAAGCTAAACTGAAATAAATTGGCAAAACACACCATTGGTGAAAGCTTTGACGGGTTAAATGCAGTTTATTATTTTTATTTTTAAAATGTTGATTTATATATCATTTTGTTATTTCTTCTTCTTGCAGATCCCCAGATCTGGAGTTCGTGGCATGTGCAACAATGGATAGACTGGGTGTCGCGAGAGTACGGCCTACGAACAGTCGACAGCGCGCGCTTCCTGCACGTGGACGGCCGCCAACTGTGTCGCATGTCACGTGACGATCTGTGTCGTCTGGTCGGTCCGTACGAAGCCGAAGTCTTGTTGACGCACCTGAATTACCTACGTCAAGGTAGTTTTATAAATTGAAATAGATTTCGTTAGGAGACTGACCTTAATTATTAGACAGTGTTAAATAGTTTTACTAATGAAACTAAATTTGCATCGTTCATTAGTTGATTGACTTAGAATTTATTGCTTGAATTATTTTATTTTTTTAGAAAAGGTAACGTACCCCGCAAACATGGGTTAGTTACTATAATGTTATTAGTGTTGTTGTTTGTTGTTATAGTTGCTGCTTAAGGTGTTACTTGTATATATGAAGAGTGAAGATAGTAATAAACTACTAGTTCAAATTCGTGTTTTGTATCCATTTTGAGTCATTAAATATTCCTGGACTTTGTTGAGTGTGGCATAATTGTCCAGAATAATTATATATAGAACAACAAAGGAAACGGGAATATTTTAATACATATATATACTACATATATACATACATACATACACACACACACACAAACACACACACACACACACACACACACACGTACGTACACACACACACACACACACACACACACGTACGTACACACACACATACATACATACATACATACATACATACATACATACATACATACATACATACATATCTTTTTTTCATGAGAAACGCAATGGCTGGCAAAAATGGGACTAAAATATTCACAAGATATTGATAAGTTTAATAGACAAAAAAAACTAATTCAAAATATGTTAAAGAAATTAATATTCTCGTTTCTTTTGTTCGTCTGTATATTATTTAGACGTAACACGATGTTGTACGCAGATCCAACGTTCGTGTTCAATTTGTGAAATTGACAACACTTTTTTGCATATAATTTATATTCAAAATGATTGAATACAATGTAAGATTTCCAACTCGCGAGGGCGAAAAAGCCGTAAAGAAAACAAACAAAAACATTGCAATATGGACTAAAAAAAAAAGCGAAACAAATCAATAATAAAAACAAACAATAAAAAGAAAGAAAATGGAATTAAATGTTAAATTAAATAAATACTGCAAATTGCTACATAACACAATACAATTTACATCTGCACGTATGAATTTGGTGCTTTCAAATAATTTATGTCTGAAGTAAGTTCTAATGAAGTAATATGTGCAGTCTTTCACTAATTCTGCGCTCTCATTACAATATGACTTAATATGCACATCGTCTTTCTCTTGTTGGGAGGTGAATGGAGCGGTTTGCTAATTATCATAATTTATTATTACTAACAGCTCGAATCCCTGGCCTCACATTGGATAACATCAACAGAGAACACGCACTCGGCTGTACGTCACCAGGGGCGTCACACGGGGCGTGGCCATATCCGTCAGTCAATGGATTAGAGGGCGTAGCTACCGGTAAGAACAAGAACAACAATTTATCGATATAATATGAAGGTTGTTACTCCAAAATTTGTGTCTAGAACGTCAACACACCATATATATATATATCAAATAAAAATAAACAGTCGTTATATGTCATGTCATGTCATAGGGTTTTACGTGCACATTCAGAACAAGCTGTTGTAGCGCACGCCTGTCGTGGGGACAAGAGCCGGTCGGTCGAAAGGTAAATGGCCGAGCTAATATAGGTTTTGATATTAGTGAATCGAGAGTAGCTCGTTAATTTTAGACTTTTACGATGCTGTGGTGTCTCCCTAGGTTGCCCATAGGTCCCTTATAAAGGGCCTGACCGCTTCAGTCGTTATAGACCACCCAGGTGACAGACGCAATGTATGCATTCGTCTGCCTAGTTAGTTTGTCCCCTCCTCCCTCTCTCTTTCTCTCTCTCTCTCTCTCTCTCTCTCTCTCTCTCTCTCTCTCTCTCTCTCTCTCTCTCTCTCTCTCTCTCTCTCTCTCTCTCTCTCTCTCTCTCTCTCTCTCTCACGCACATACACACACACATACACACAGACACACAGACACACTCTTAACGGTAGTTCAAAACAATTATCAACACAATCATTTAATTGGGTTGTCATGTTTAATTTTGGTGTTTATTATATTACTTAATTTTGTTTTCAGAATCTGACTTCTCGAAAGCCTCTTGGTTGTCCCAGTCGAGTACAGGTGTGTGTGATTTCATACGTCTGGTATTTAGGGCGGGTCATAAATAATTAAATGACCTCCCTGTGATTTCTTTTTTTCCTTCTGTAATTAGGCTAATTGATTTACAATTGAGATTGATATTCTTCGTATGACATCCCTGAGCAGTTTATATATATCATATAGGTATCATATAGTGCAGCCTCGACTGAAACTAGTGTTATTCTAAAGTAACCTTTACGGTTAAAGCATGCTGCCTTGGGCATATACTTTAGTTGTCTGAACTGTTTGTCCAGGTCAGAGGTAAATGAGACACACACATGGGGGGAAAGCGAGAGAGAGAGAGAGAGAGAGAGAGAGAGAGAGAGAGAGAGAGAGAGAGAGAGAGAGAGAGAGAGAGAGAGAGAGTGAGTGAAGAAAGAAAGAAGGAAAGAAAGAAAGAAAGAAAGAATGGGAAAGAGAGACAAATGTATAGAGAAACAGAAAACGAAAGAGGGAGATTGCTAGAGAGTGAATGAGAAACAGAAGAACAAGAAAGAGAGAGAAAGAAAAAAGGACAGAGGGATAGATAAAATGAGAAAGAGATGGTTAGAGAGAGAGAGAGAGAGAGAGAGAGAGAGAGAGAGAGAGAGACAGATAGAGAGACAGAGAGAGACAGAGAGAATGATAGAGACAGACAGAGAGAGAGAGAGAGAGAGAGAGAGAGAGAGAGAGAGAGAGAGAGAGAGAGAGAGAGAGAGAGACAGACAGACAGACAGACAGACAGACAGACAGACAGAGAGATAGAGATGTAATTGCCTTGCACCTCATACGTGTACATTTCGTAAATTTGGATCTCATGTTTTTCAATAGGAGTGGCGTCATTTGGTACGTTCCATCTCTCTTACCCCCCCCCCCCCTTCTCTCTATCACTGTATTTGTCTTTCTTCCCCTCCCCATCTCTCTCTCTCTCTCTCTCTCTCTCTCTCTCTCTCTCTCTCTCTCTCTCTCTCTCTCTCTCTCTCTCTCTCTCTCTCTCTCTCTCTCTCTCTCTCTCTCTCTCTTTATCTGTCTCTGTCTCTTTCTGTCCGTACCTACCTATCTCTGTGCCTTCTTCGCCCTCGCTCTCCCTCCTTCTCTCTTTCCCCCCTCTCTCTCCTTCCTTCCCTCCCTCTCTCACTCCATAAATTATGATGGAAATAACTATAAATTATGTTAGACACCAAATAGCGGTAATTTAAATAAATATGTCTTCTTCTTTTTGTAATTACAAGCTTTCGATGCCGATCCACTGCTATTAGCAACAAGTTGTTTTTATATGCTTTAAAATTCGGGATACCACGACCTTTACGTTGTTTTGTGTTGGTACACCGACTGAACATTTAAAACTGTTTTCATGACTGGCAATAACTGATGTTTGTCTTGCTGTAGGTTGTAACCCGTGCGGCTTCCCGTACCCCACCAAATCAGGAATGGAACCGTCTGCAGAATGGCGCACACAAGGTTTGGACGTTTTTTCTTGTAGCTTTTTATACTACGAGATGCTTTTTTTTTTTTCAAACTGGACGAATATGTTTACGATTGACGAATATGTTTACGATTGACGAATATGATTACGATTATTGATTTGGCGTTTGGAGTTGCGGATTCGTGCGTAGATGCTAAATTGTGACCGCTCAGAAGCGTTTGGCTTGACGACTATCAGCTGCATTCACCATTCTAGTCTTCGCCAGTGTAACCTTCGCAGGATAAAGCCGATATCTTAAGACAGCAACCAGTTATTCCCTATATACACTGTATGTAAATATCGAGTGTCAACATACCCGCACCAGCTCTCAGCCGAAGATGACCTTTGCCGCTAAGCAGCTTGAAGTCGCGCCCTGCTCTGTCGATCTCTACTCCTCCCCCCTCCCCCCCCCCCCCCCCCCCCCCCCCCCCCCCCCACTGCTGGGGTCGATGTTCCAGAGTTTGGGCGTGCTGACAGAATACAAACTGTCACAGAAGGGAGGGAAGGCCTACGTAACACTGGTTTACGTAGGCCACGCACAACAACCGACCCGGAGGAAGATAAGACAGAGGAGGAGGACAGGAACGACAGAAACGGCACGGGGGGGGGGGGGGGGGGGTTGGGTGGGCAAAGCCATTGGCTACTCCACCGGTTGCGGTCCCTTCGCCGCCGCCGACGTCGAGGATGCCGTCTCCACCCCAACGCAGACCAGCCAGCCCGCATCGTATAGAAGTGGACCCGCCGGCCAGCCCTGATACTCTCGAGACCGAGGTTCAAAACCCCCACCCGCCGGCCCTTTTAAGGGCCAATCTTACGGCGCCGTTGGCTGGGTTTGAATCCGCGGTCACTCCGAAAATGTCGGCCACACTCTCCCCACGAGAGGAGACCAGCTAAAATCGCCAGGACCACATCCCCGCCAAACATCAGCACCTCGACCGAGAAGTACCTGATGTTCGCAAACCACGTCCAATACGACCAGTTACCAGGTACGGCCCTCACTGACCCACCATTCGGGCTGTCATACGACGAGGAAAGGGGCACATGCGACATCCGCGGGTTCAAGAACGAAGAGCATGGTGACTTTCGCCACATGGTCACCACTCTTCACAGCGGATAATTCAAACAAGTGCTCGTCCACCGAAAAGCACCCAACCGGATTGTCCACAAGGAACTGCGCAGGGTCTTCGACAGCCACTACCCGAGCGTCATCGAGCCATACGGCATCGTCTTCAAAGCGTTTCCAAACTTCGATGCCAAATCGCTACCCTGACAGCCCTTTTCAGGGCTACCTCAACAACCTAGGTTCGTATAGGTCGGTACATTTAGGCTAAAATCAAAAATCTGACACCCTTTAACTTTGACTGAACCGTCTAAATTTCCGTTCAGTCACCATAATTCTTTTGGCTATAACGCACATAAATTACTTAACTTTTTGGCTTAAATTCTCCTTCTGAGAAATTTTCTAAATTTACCGACTCCTCTTCCGCCTTACCTCGGTCCATCAATAACCGGTCTTCTGCGCTCCTTCAGTGCTTAAGTCGTAAGCGAGAAGCCCGCCTTCCCCTCTCCACCTCCCCCCCCCCCCCCCTTTCCTGTTTTGGACGAAAGACAGGCGTGCGCTACAACAGCTTGTTCTGAATGTGCAGGATAAACCCTATGACCTGACCTGACCTGACCTGACCTGATCGAGTGTCAAGTGGTTTAAGTTGGTGTTGTTAAAAGCCAGATATTATGCAGTATTATAAAGATACGATTTCCCGTGATCTCACTGCTTGCACCGTTTGGAGGTGGGTTTGTTTTTGTTTTGTTTTTGTTTTTTTATTTCTTTATTACTTGCGTGAATCTGTCTATATTTCGTTTAATTCTGGCAAATGCGTGCGTAAAAACAGTTCAGAGACGTTGTGAATGTGCGTGATTTGTTACATGTCGCGAGTCGGAATTACCAAATGTTTGACATTCAAATGCCGATGATTAATACATTAATGTCCTCTAGTGGTTTCGTTAAACAAAACAAACTTTAACTTTAACTAAGTCTTGATAACCATAAAGTCAATTGTTGATGCTTTCATTTTCTGCGTTCGGCTGTACGTACTGTGGATTAATTTACTAAAAGTATTATTGTTTGTTTACATTTACTCTTTTCAGACCCTTACAAGCTGTTTGGTCACCTCTCGAGTAGATTGTGTAATGCAGGTTAGTATATTTCATGTTACGTGCCTCGGTGGTGTCGTGGTTAAGCCATCGGACATAAGGCTGGTAGGTACTGGGTTCGCAGCCCGGTACCGGCTTCCACCTAGAGGGAGTTCAACGACTCAATGGGTAGGAGTAAGACCACTATACCATCTTCTCTTTTACTAACCACTAACAACTAACCTCCTGTCCTGGACAGACAGCCCAGATAGCTGAAGTGTGTGTGCCCAGGACAGCGTGCTTGAACCTTAATGTACGAAAATAAGTTGAAATGAAAATGAATGAATATAAAACGTTTGAAGTTTAAATGCGTCTTTAAATGTCTTGGAAATTCAATTTAAGGACCAGCATCGGTGGTGTGGTTAGGTCCCCGGACGTTAAACTGGTAGGTACTGGGTTCGCATCCCTGTACCGACTCCCACACAGAGCGGGATTCCGTGATCACTACACCGACTTCGACTTCTCTATCACTAACAACTAGCCACTCTCCTGGACAGACAGCTTAGGTAGCTGAGGTGTGTGCCCAAGACAGCGTGCTTGAACCCTAACCACGAAAAGTGATTAATAACTGTTTTGATTTCTTAATCATCAACCCAGTGTCGGTGTGCCCTCCAAATATTGCATACAACAGAACAAAATGTTTAGAACAGTAAATAACATACTCGATGATGAAGTAAATATTTTATTTTAAATATTTTAAAGGAAATGTCACAACAAACTATCTAGTCAGTAACTACAATGTGCGCCACTATATAATGCGGTAAAAACAGTATGAAAATTTGAAAAGCGATAGCTATGGTAACAAGACCATTGCTGTACAAAGCCAAAAGGAACATATGAAAAATATCATTAACAATGGCAAATAATGACGTCATTCTATGTTTAGCTCAAAAACAATTATGTACAAACTGTTACAAAGATGGTCGATCATCTAATTAGCAAACAATTAAAATCAATAAGAAAAAGAATATATAGACACTAATCCCCCCGCCCCCCCCCCCCCCAAAAAAAACCCCAAAAAACAAAAACAACAACAACAACAACAACAAATAAACTATGGTAACAAGACCATTGCTGTACAAAGCCAGAAGGAACATATGAAACATATCATGAACAGTTGCAAATAATGACGTCATTCTATGTTTAACTCAGAAAAATATGTACGAACGTTTACAGAGATGGTCGATCATCTAATTAGCAAACAATTAAAAATCAATAAGAAAAATAATATACAGACACTAATCCCCTCCCCTCCCCCCAAAAACAACAACAACAACAACAACAACAACAAAAAAACACACACAAAAAACACAACAACAACAAAGTACCTATTGAAAGTGTTTTGTGTCCATTTTCTGTAATCTGGGTCATGTTCAGGATGCCGGGTTCTCGCGGTCGCTAGCTATAGACTGGTTCTTGTACATAATAATAAATGAATGTGATAGGATAGGATAGGATGAAAATCAGTTAAAAGTATTTCTGAATTCTTGGCCTTCTGAAATGTAACCTTGTCTTATCTTCTCAAAAGATTCTCGAAATAATATTCAATGTCCCATTGTCGAGTGTGGGTTTTGATTTTGTTATGCATCATCCAGTGTTGGTGGGTCCGTTCAAATATTGCAATATTTTGTACTATAAAAC
Source organism: Gigantopelta aegis (assembly GCF_016097555.1). Taxonomy (NCBI): domain Eukaryota; kingdom Metazoa; phylum Mollusca; class Gastropoda; order Neomphalida; family Peltospiridae; genus Gigantopelta; species Gigantopelta aegis. The sequence continues at coordinate 46,117,780 of NC_054712.1, read as the reverse complement.
ATAGGACTATGACATGTGAAAAATAAAAACAATTAGAACAAAACCCCAGCAAAAACAAAACAAAAAACTTTGCGTTCTTGTCCACATTTAGTTATATATTTGACAAAGCATACGACTATCACATGTTCTATATTTATTAAAACGTATAACGATTATCATGCGTTGTTATATATTTTAGAAAACATACGACTATCACATGTTGTATATTTAATAAAACATATAACGACCATCAAGTGTTATATATTTTAGAAAACATACGATTATCACATGTTGTATATTTAATAAAACATATAACGACCATCGAGAGTTATATATTTTAGAAAACATACGACTATCACATGTTCTATATTTAATAAAACATATAACGGCCATCAAGTGTTATATATTTTACAAAACATACGATTATCACATGTTGTGCATTTAATAAAACATAACATATAACGACTATCAAGTGTTATATATTTTTAAAACATACGATTATGACGTTTTATCGTTCACAGCACGTATAACGACTATCACGTGTTGTTACGTATTTGACAAAACCTACTACTATTACGTATTGATTATTTACAGGAAGCGGACAGATTCAGCTGTGGCAGTTTCTACTGGAACTTCTCTCCGACCAACGGAACGCCCCTTGTATTACGTGGGAGGGGACAAACGGTGAGTTCAAACTGGTGGACCCTGATGAGGTGGCACGGCGGTGGGGGGAGAGGAAGAGCAAACCCAACATGAACTACGACAAACTGAGTCGCGCTCTGCGCTACTACTACGACAAGAACATCATGACCAAAGTGCACGGCAAGCGCTACGCCTACAAGTACGACTTCGCCGGTCTGGCGCAGGCGATCCAGCCCTCGGCTTCGGACCCGAGTCCCTACAGACATCAGGACCTGTTCTTGACCAGTTATGCAAATTCGAAAGTGAACTTTCCAAACAGTTATTCTTCAGTTGCCAGTGTGCCGGGTGGAATTCTGGGAAACCCGACGAATTACTGGTCGGGACACAACACAAACATATACCCCAACCTACAGAATCATGTGATGACGAATCCGGGAAGTCACGTGCCCTCTCACTTGGGTTCGTGTTATGCGTAAGATTAACGTGTGTCGGATATTACTGGTCGCGTCTTGGAAGTTTCTGACAAAGGATCTGACTAAAGCCAACATTATCACAATCATGTCAACGACAGGTCATTTTTCGTTGTAAGGAAATCAGTTCTAATATACTGTTCAAAATAAGTAGAGGATTCATGAATTCAAATATGAATAAGTATGGAATGAAACGTACAGAGAGCAGCACATTTCAACACACTATACATCAGCACTGTGCCCAGACCTTTTCCCCATCGAACACGTATGTGTGGGATCATACAATGATGACTACGTCAACATCAACTACGTCTTAAAAATATGCCTGAGTTTATCGATACGTTATACAAGGCACTGGACGAAATACCTAAACTGTCAACTCCGGAACATGTAGTCACAACATTATGTTGTGATGCATTTTATGCTTGTTTAAACAACACTGGTATCAGTGAAGTGACATGAAATTTCATAAGTTTTACACTTGAGGCTTATCAGGTCTGGTTAGGGTATTCATTGGCAATGCTATTTCCCATCAATGCTTCCGTTTTGTCGTTCACTATCGTTACTATATTTATAAATATTACACTGTGCCTGTTGTAATGCGTTATATTTCAATCTCCCCTAATTGTTTTGATCAATATATGTTAAGCTTCTGACAGATATATTACCAGCGTTGTTTTGATTGGTGCAACGTAAGGTCATATGGATGGGAATGTCCATCGCGGAGTGAAGATCGAGATATGATGTCAGCCTGGTCTTAATTAAGACAATAATAATGTGAAATACGGAACTGTTAGTGCTGTCAAACGATTACTGAATGGTGCAAACTTATACACGGCCGTATTCAACGGGGGTGAAAGGAGAGCTATTGTCCACCCACAACAACAAAAACCCAACCCAAGTTGCGGTTTACTTTTATTTAAAGGAACATTCCTGTGTTTGCTGCATTGTAAGATGTTTACGACTAATAAAATATTTCTACGATTAAACTTACATATTAAATATATTTTCTTGTTTAGAATATCAGTGTCTGTATATTCAATGTGTTTCTGGTCATCTTATTATTTGTAAGACGCCCAAACTGGATTTTGTCTTCAAATAATTTCGTACGTACGAAAAAATTATATTTTTGGACATAAAATGAAATTTAACCTAGTACAAATATTAGAACGATCAGAAACACGTTTAATATACAGCCACTGATATTGTATGCAGAAAGATATATTTGATATGTAATTACAATCGTTAAAAGTCGCTGTAGTCGATAACATCTTAAAAAGTGCAGCAACCTCAGGAATGTCCCTTTAAAAGTGCCAATAAAAACATGGAAAACATTAAACTTCACACAGAGACTCAGTCTATTGTGGTTTCTTATCCAACTGACATGTACCTCTGTCTACAAAAGAGTTATAAAAGGGAGATAACTGAAGCAGATAAAATGTCCCTTTGCTTCTGATTGTCTCTCATAAGATCTGAATTTGAAGTTTGTATTTTTTATTTTTTGCTGTGCAAGATAAAAATTAAAAATCAATGTAAATGCTTTTGTTCGAGTTTTAAATAATAATAATAATAATACAAAAACGTTATATAAATCTGATTAGAATTATATTCCACACATACACGTGCGCGCGCGGACACATACATACACAGCGAGAGATGGAGGATCAGATAGAAAGGAAGGGAGAAGATGAGAGACAGAGAAAGAGAATAAAGTAACGAAGAAATATGAATATTAATTTTGTTTAAAGTCGACTCAATAAATTTTCATGCCATACCTATTTGACGTCTCACTATGTTTTTGGTTTCGACACTTCGTCGAGAGAAAACGTTGACGACGCTGCCGCTGCACATCAAATAAGTCAAAACCTGTCACACACATTTGACACATTGTGTGCAGGAAAGGGGTGTAGCTAAGTGGTAAAGCGTTCGCTTGATGCGCGGTCGGTGTGGGATCGATCCCTGTCGGTGGGCCCATTGGGCTATTTTTCGTTCCAGCCAGTGCACCACGACTGGTATATCAAAGGCCGTGGTATGTACTATCCTGTCTGTGGGATGGTGCATATAAAGATCCCTTGCTGCTAATCAAAAATAATAGCCCACGAAGTGGCGACAGCGGGTTTCCTCTCTCAATATCTGTATGGTCTTTAAACCATATTTCTGACGCCATATAACTGTAAATAAAATGTGTTGAGTTCGTCGTTAGTAAAACATTACTCTCTCTCTCATAATGTGCAGTATCCCCTGGGATACAATTGTACACAGACAGTCGACGTCACTGGTGTATTGCGTTTCGTATGTATGAGCGTGACGTCATTAGAGATTTCAGTATAGATTTTAAAGTTCATAAGAATGGGTTCTGTTCGTAAATTAAAAAATATATAATTATCTATATACAATTCATAATCTAACTTGTAACGTGAAAGCAGCAACAATGTCATGTCAGCAGAAAAAGCGTCAAGACTGCTGCGTGATCACGAACACAAGCATCAGTGTTAAGCTTGGTTTCCATACAGTCTGACACATTTCTGCGATAGACGCAGATGGAGACATAGTGACGCAGATAAAGACAGATTGACGCAGATAGAGATAGACTGACGCAGAATTATAGGAACAGTCTCGGATGATCCGAGTTGGTGCATCAGTTTGCATCGATGTGCGTAAATCTGCGTCAGTCTGCGTCGATCTGCGTCAGTGCGTCAATCTGCGCCAGTCTGCGTCAAGCTACGTCTCTTTAACAAATGCTAACCAGGCTTTAGAATCATGACAAATATCCTGACCTAAGAACACTCACTTGAACACTAAGAGGAAAACTAGCGTCATTGCTATAAGACAGAGATTCGCTAAAACATGATCACTTCTGCCAACTGTTTTCTTCGTGGTGCTTCCATCGGTGTTGACAGGACTTGTCACTTGTTCGGGGCTGGTTTTCACGTCTGGTGTTGTCTTCACCACTTCTGGTGTTGTCTTTACCACTTTTGGTGTTGTCTTTACAACATTTGGTGTTGTCTTCACGACTTTTGGTGTTGTCGTCACGACTTTTGGTGTTGTTTTTACCCCGCCGATTTCACACGATTCCCCTGTGTAACCTCCCGTCTTCCTGCAGTCACACATGCAGACGTCAGTGATCAGTTTCCCGCCATTTTTACAACTTTTACCGCCACAGTTCGGTACAGCTGCAATAAATTGGAAAAAACTAAAATGTGTACGTAATACGGATATAGGTATATTACGTCACACTAACTTTATAACCGGAATAATTTGCTTCGGTATTTAATTGTTGTTTTCAATGTGGGTTTTGTTTTAAGTATTATTATTTGAATGATTACCGGCCTCGGTGGCGTCGTGGTTAGGTCATCGGTCTACAGGCTGGTAGGTACTGGGTTCGGATCCCAGTCGAGGCATGGGATTTGTAATCCAGATACCGACTCCAAACCCTGAGTGAGTGCTTCGCAAGGCTCAATGGGTATGTGTAAACCACTTTCACCGACCAGTGATCCATAACTGGTTCAACAAAGGCCATGGTTTGTGCTATCCTGCCTGTGGGAAATCGCAAATAAAAGGTCCCTTGCTGCCTGTCGTAAAAGAGTAGCCTATGTGGCGATAGCGGGTTTCCTCTAAAAAACAGTGTCAGAATGACCATATGTTTGACGTCCAATAGCCGATGATAAGATAAAAAAATCAATGTGCTCGAGTGGCGTCGTTAAATAAAACAAATGTGACGGTACATGCTCTTAATTTCTTTTCGCCTGTGGCGATATTAATTGTTTTAGAGGACCGTGTGCAGTTCCAAATGCACTTAGCCCAGATGGGCAACTTGTTACGTGATACCTTTGCGCGACGGTCGTCGAGCTTTTCTAATACACACCTAGCGTAGGTGTGGAGGCCATGTGGCCAGTAGTTACGTAATAACTCCGCTAGTGCTGTTTATGACCAGGGGATTGCTCGCGGAATGGCGACAGCCAGTCTGACGATCAGAGAAAAATATACCGACTCTGGGAGAGGTGGAAATATCAGATGATACGTGAGGTACCGCCTTGTACCCCCAGGCGATATTCGCTGTCTCTGAGAGTTTTGAATAAATAGCTAGGGTTTTAGAGATATCGGGGAGAAACATATTGGAAGGCTTCCAGGGAACGTTAGTCCGTTTGGACTTGGTAAATATCATTTCTGCTCTGTTGTATAACCTTGATGTGATTGATGTGACTTTAAATATTTAATACTGTATTATACCAATATTATTTAGACGGTGCTGCCGGTCATCTGACGCAGTAATCTGTAGGCTCACTGTCCTAAATAATTACAAAAAGCTTAGCCAGTCATCCTAGAGGACCTAGGTAAACTGTAGGTTATTGTCTTTATTGTGATAGGTACCAGTATTAATTCTGTGTTACAAGGTTACTGAATGAGTAGTTAAGGGTTAATTAAAAATTAACCAGTTAGGAATAGAGTTGTAATTCCTTTATTAATTAAGTTCCCCTGGAAGCGTTTCTCAATTATCACACGTTATTGAACGAGTAGTAAGGGTTAATTAAAAATTAACCAGTTAGGAATAGAGTTGTAATTCCTTTATTAATTAAGTTCTCCTGGAAGCGTTTCTCAATTATCACACGCGTGGGTGTTGTGTCACGGTGAAGTGATTAGCATATTGTGTAAACTAGACACCTAGAGATTAACTAATTAAGTGATCAGTTTCTGGGTTGTTATTATTTGTTGTTGTTAATTAACTACTGCGGCAGTACATTTGTCAGCGTAGGTTAATACAGATTCCAAAGTGTATTGTGTTTTTGTTGTGTTTTCTAGTGAACTAAACGTGCTATAATAATATATACTTTATATAAGATCTTATCTCTGATCATACCTAGACGAGCCACTCGGGTAAATACTGCTCGATACAGAGAGATCTAATAGATATACAGTTAGGAGAGATATTTGGATAATCGTGTTTCATCCAGTTACGGGTATTGTAGGATCCCCGTGACAACAAACGTTACTCTTTTTTTTATTTGAATGATTGAACTATTATCATTTATAGAGGCGTGGGGCCGATGACTTGTCATCATGTACCCAAACCAGTGACCCATGACTAATACATTAAATGTCGCTGTATGTCTATGGAAACAGAATAACTGGTTACTGTCATAATATATCGACTTTATCCTGCGAAGGCTTGAATGGCGAATTCGACGAGGCTCTGTGAGTGGCATTCGCCATTCGACCTGAGTAGGATAAAACCGATATCTTAACACAGCAATCAGTTATTTTATTTATCATGCAATCCACATAAAACGAAAAATTAATGAAAAGAACTGTTTTCTTACATAATATAATACTTACTACACAGGCCGTCATCGCAGTGTTGTTAAAAAAAAATATTGCCTTTCTTCCTTACATAATATTATACTTACTACACAGGCCGTCGTCGCAGTGTCGTTAAACAAATATTGCCTTTCTTCCTTACATAATATTATACTTACTACACAGGCCGTCGTCGCAGTGTTGTTAAACAAATATTGCCTTTCTTCCTAACATAATATACTCTTCAAAAAAAGAAACGCAAAAGGGTACAAATGGGTTATAACTCCGATTTTATGTTTCCTACCGGTTCATGCTTTGTGAATATAAGGTCATTGCATGTCCCAAACACATTCCCACGGTTACATTCGATAAAACGCAGCTACTGTACAATAAAGTTCCAAAATGTGAATATTCGCAAAAACGCAGCCACGTGCAAACCATGTCACCACTGCAAGTGCGTTGTCTGCACGTGCAACATGAACACCGACAGTATAAAAGTGCAGGGTGTTCGCTTGCCTGGCCTCTGTATCTGGCCGACAGTTGACAATCCAGGACATGCCACGTCTCAGTGAACCGCAGAGAAACAATGCCATCGGCCGACTAGACGCAGGCGAATCCAGAACGGCCGTTGCCAGGGCATTCCATGTGTCCCCAAGCACCATCTCCAGACTGTGGGACCGTTACCAGCAACATGGATCAACACGTGACCTCCCTAGATCCGGTCGACCACGGGTCACTACCCCCGGGCAGGACCGGTACATCCGGGTACGCCACCTTCGGGAACGATTGACTACTGCCACCTCCACAGCCGCAGCAATACCAGGTTTGCGCAGGATATCCGACCAGACCGTACGGAACCGCCTACGTGAGGTAGGAATTCGTGCCAGACGTCCAGTTCGAGGTGTCATCTTAACACCACAACACCGTCGACTCCGACTGCAGTGGTGCCAGATTCATCGACAATGGCCTCAACTGCGATGGAGACAGGTGTGGTTCAGTGACGAGTCCCGATTTCTGCTCCGACGTCATGATGGAAGATGTCGCGTGTATAGGCGTCGTGGTGAACGTTATGCGGCTAACTGCGTGCAGGAAGTGGACAGATTCGGCGGGGGTAGTGTCATGGTGTGGGCAGCCATCTCACACACTGGCAGAACTGACCTGGTCCACGTGCAGGGCAACCTGAATGCACAGGGCTACATTGACCAGATCCTCCGGCCACACATCGTTCCAGTTATGGCCAACGCCAACGCAGTGTTCCAACATGACAACGCCAGGCCTCACACAGCACGTCTCACAACGGCTTTCCTACAGAACAACAACATTAATGTCCTTCCTTGGCCATCGAAATCACCGGATTTGAACCCAATTGAGCATCTATAGGACGAGTTGGACCGACGCCTCCGACAGCGACAACCACAGCCCCAGACCCTGCCCGAGCTGGCAGCAGCCTTGCAGGCCGAGTGGGCCACCATCCCCCGGGACGTCATCCGTACTCTGGTTGCTTCAATGGGCAGGCGGTGCCAGGCAGTTGTCAACACACGCGGAGGCCACACCCGGTATTGACTCCAGATGACCTTGACCTTGGTGGTGTGTCCTATCACTTACTCACAATGGACTAGAGTGAATTGTGAACAATCCTGCAACATTTGGTAATTATCGGACTCACCATTCAATAATTAAATCAATTCTCCAAATGTTACGACAATGTGGTTTTGCGTTTCTTCTTTTGAAGAGTATATTATACTTACTACACAGGCCGTCGTCGCAGTGTCGTTAAACAAATATTGCCTTTCTTCCTTACATAATATTATACTTACTACACAGGCCGTCGTCGCAGTGTCGTTTAACAAATATTGCCTTTCTTCCTAACATAATATTATACTTACTACACAGGCCGACGTTGCAGTGTTGTTAAACAAATATTGCCTTTCTTCCTAACATAATATTATACTTACTTCCTTACATAATATTATACTTACTACACAGGCCGTCGTCGCAGTGTTGTTTGTTCGTGGGGCACGCCGAACACGCGGTGCCTTCTTTGTACGGTTTTTGTCCGCGAAAGTTACCCCTGTAAAAGTAAAATATGACTGACTGTCTGAGTGAGTGAGTACGTTAATGATAGATAGGGAGATAGATAGGGAGATAGATAGATAGATAGATAGGTAGATAGATAGGTAGATAGATAGATGGATAAAGAGATAGGGAGATAGGGAGATAGATAGATAGGGAGATAGATAGATAGATAGATAGATAGATAGATAGGGAGATAGGGAGATAGATAGATAGATAGATAGATAGATAGATAGATAGATAGATAGATAGACAGACAGATAGACAGACAGATAGATAGATAGATAGACAGACAGACAGACAGACAGAGTGAGTGAGTGAGTGAGTGAGTGAGTGAGTGAGTGAGTGAGTGAGTGAGTGAGCGAGTGAGTGTTTTTAAAGTGTGTTTTGTTTAACGACACCACTAGAGCACATTGATTTATTAATCATCGGCTATTGGGTGTCAAACATTTGGTAATTTTGACATTTAGTCTTAGAGAGGAAGCCCGCTACATTTTTCTATTAGTAGCAAGGGATCTTTTATATGCACAATCTCACAGACAGGATAGCACATATCACGTGAGTGAGTGAGTGAGTGAGTGAGTGAGTGAGTGAGTGAGTGAGTGAGTGAGTGCGTGCGTGACTGACTGACTGACTGACTGAATGAGTGAACTGAATGAGAGATTGTGGGGTTTTTTCGCTAAGTATGTGAGTTGGTGAAAAGAAACCGATCCACGTACGCCGGACCGTAGTTGCAGACGACAATATAGATCGATTTCGTCTTGATGTTTTCAGCCTGAAGACAGAACTTGAAACCACATCCAACAGCCGCCGTGTTATGCCACACAACCTGAAAATATCACAACACAACCATCAACCTACTTCACACATCACTATAAATTATACACAATTCAGATAATACATCAGTTATATTTAACACAATTTATATAACCGACTCATTATATCACCTTATTCAAAAACCCTACTTCATAGTTTACTATATTCATTTATACATATTTCTTACACACCCGTTGGTGAGAACATTATTCGTTATTTTTGATAACCCATACGACTGTCTGCCCCATGGTGATGACCAGGTCACCTTTGACATACATCCAATGAAAAACGAGCATAGTCAAAATCGATTACACTATGACGTATAGTTAACCTGACAATCATTTGTCTGTGATGCGTAAGTTAGCTTCAAACGCAATGGCTGTAAATAACGTTTAGTCGAAAAAGATATTAAAATTTGCTTGAAACCTGATTTTTGAAGATAAGTAAGAAATAGAATAATGCATATGTGTCCGTTAGATACCATTTATCTCACAACTCGCTGTTTAAATACGTATCAAACACGTATCAAACTCGCTTTCGCTTATTAAATACACTTTAAAACAACTCGTTGTGAGATAAATGGTATCTAACGGCCACTCATGTATTATTCTCTAATAATAATTTATCACAGAACAGCTAGCATATCCAGTGTAATCAAAGTATGTGATATTCCTCAGGACACATACTTTTGGAATTTGATAACTTTGTAAATTAGATGTAAATTAAAGGGACATTCCTGAGCTTGTTACATTATAAGATGTTTCCGACCAATAAAATATTTCTACGATTAAACTTACATATTAAATATGTTTTCTTGTTTAGAATATCAGTGTCTGTATATTCAGTGTCTTCTGGTCTTCTTAATATTTGTAAGGAGCCCAAACTGGATTCTGTTTCAAATAATTTAGTACGTACGAAAAAAATATATTTTAGGAAATAAAATGAAATTTAACCTAGTAAAAATATTAGAACGATCAGAAACACGTTTAATATACAGCCACTAATATTTTATGCATAAAAATATATTTGATAGTTAATTACAGTCGTTAAAAAGGCTATGTTAGTCGATAACACCTTAAAAGTTGCAGTAAACTCGGGAATGTCCCTTTAATCGAGGTCACGGCACTACGTTTATTAACATTTAAGCAAACGTACTACGGCGACACTCCAGAATTGACGTATGCATGAACAGTCGTCAAACAAAAACGTGTCTATAGCAATTTGGCATTGAACGTTGTCCAGCGTTCATAAAACAGAACACCGTTCAGCTCTAGTTTATTTTTATGTAAGGATATCCAGGGATATCCGACGTCGTTCTTATTCAAAAGGACACCGCGTCACATATTCATACGTAACTAGAACGAAAGATAGTCCAATTTAACGGGCCCACCGACGGAGATCGAACCTAGATCAACCGCGCATCAGACGAGCGCATTGAAAGTTGTCCAGCGTTCATAAAACAGAACACCGTTCATCTTTAGTTTATTTTTATGTTAGGATATCCAATGATATCCGACGTCGTTCTTATTCAAAAGGACACCGCGTCACATATTCATACGTCATTTGAATATCGATTGATGGTTGACTGCAATTATAGTTGCATTTACACGTTATATTAAGCTTGAGATTATATAATAAAACGATTATTATCCTCGTGTGTTTCGGTATCGTTAATATCATATACATGTCATATGAATAAAAATAATGTATTATGCTCCCCAGAGGCTCGCATAATACAATTTTTATTTCTAATATACGAGTATAATATTCAAAATAATGAAAGACACAAGGGTAATAACTTCTATATATCATATAATTAAACGTATAAAATTAATTAGTAAATTTCAATACGAATAAGTACACCATTAAATTTTAATAGTTAATTTTAACCTCATTAAATAAACTGCATTTAGACGATGTGTTGAAATAAATCTATTTATTTTATACAACTTCCACATTATCAACTTTGTGAATGTAACTACATCATTTAAAACTTACAGAACACATTATTCATTATTTCTACTTGATATATTGCCTTGTTTAAATATGTACTTTATAATTATATTACTTCACGCAATCAATACCATTTTATACGTGACCTTGTTTTTTATACACTACATATTTTTTTCAAGTAAATTTTAAAAGTAAGGGTGGTGGTAATTGTAGACATAGTAGTAGTAGTTGTAATAATATTGGTAGTAGTTGTTGTTTTGTAGCAGTAGTTGTAGAAGTAGTGGTGATGATGGTGGTGGTGGTGGTAGTAGTAGTTGGTGGTGTTGTTGTGTAATAGTGGTTGTGATGGTGGTAGTAGTAGTGTAGTTGGTTGTTGTTGTAGTAATAGTGGTGGTGGTGGTAGTAATAGTAGTTGTTGCTGCTGTAGTAGTGGTGGTAGTAGTGATTGATGTTGTTGTTGTTGTGATTGTGGTGGTGGTAGTAGTGGTTGATGTTATGATGGTGATGGTGGTAGTAGTAGTGGTTGTTGTGGTGGTGGTGGTAGTAGTAGTGGTTGATGTTGTTGTTGTAATGGTGGTGGTGGTGGTGGTAGTAGTGGTTGTTGTTGTAGTACCTGTGTGTAGTGGCCACAAGCTCTCCCAGATTTACACGAATTGTTTAAGAAGGTGAAGTCTGCTTTTTCGCTGAACCACCAACCTACGAACATGTTCGTCTGTCCCGCTACTGAACCTAAAATATTCGGAGGAACAAACAACGATTAAATACTGAGAGAGAGAGAGAGAGAGAGAGAGAGAGAGAGAGAGAGAGAGAGAGAGAGAGAGAGAGAGAGAGAGAGAGAGAGAGAGAGAGAGAGAGAGAGAGAGAGAGAGAGAGAGAGCTTTTGATATACCAGTCGTAGTGCACTAACTAGAACGAATAATAGCCCAATTTAATGGGCCCACCGACGGAGATCGATCCTAGATCAACCGCGCATCAGACGAGCACTGTACCACAGGGCTACGTCCCGCCGGAGAGCAGGATGACAGAAATTTTATAATAATGAGTTTAAGGAGTTTAAGATTATTAACTACTCAGTTGCCCCCCCCACCCCCACCCCCACCCCCCACCACCAACACAAAATCCTAGCTACGGCCCTGCTAGTCCGTGGGCTGAAGAGGCCCACCTTGCACACACCCCCCCCCCCCCCCCCCCCCCCCCCACGAATTGACTAAACTATGTTATTCTAACAGTTTCGGACCTATATTTTAGGATTATGAATGTTAACATTGGATAAACAGGGACGCACTATGGTTTTGGAGGGGTTAAAGTGAACCATGACGCAAGATTATGGAATTAGAATTATGGGGTAGGGATAACAAAAATGGATATAACTTAGGTTTAAATTGACAGAAAATATTCTGTGACCACTCAAAATATTGGTATTGGTGGCCTCTGTTCGTTGGTATGTATATTATAATTATTGTGTCACTATGTAGGTCACCAAAGGTCAAAAGGTCACAGATTTCAGGCAATGCTTAAAATCTGACATATAAGCATTTATTTGATTAGTACTCTCTTAATATTCAATTATTTTTGTGTTAACAACTTGAAAACTGTAGGGGACACATCTTGCAATAAATACGAAGTATTAGTGTTCATTTATTTTGCAAAGTAGTGTTTTCGTGACAAATGGAAAAAGGTCGTATTTTTAACGTTAACAAAAATGTAGCTGTAGCTGAGGGGAAATAAAAATGGTCATATCTCTAAACCAGATCAGTGTTTACTAGCAAGCTGACAGTCCACATATTGATATTGGTGAGAGGTACACGCATACCAGTGAAAGATTCAATTGGGGTCAATAGGTAGGTCATCAGAGGTCAAAAGGTCACGGATTTCAGGCAAAGCTTAAAATCTGACATATAAGCATTTATTTGATTAGTACTCTCTTAATATTCAATTATGTTTATGTTAACAACTTGAAAACAGTAGGGGACACATCTTGCAACAAATCCGAAGTGTTAGTGTTCATTTATTTTGCAAAGTAGTGTTTGCGTGACAAATTGAAAAAGGTCGTATTTTTAACGTTAACAAAAATGTAGCTGTAGCTAAGGGGAAATAAAAATGGTCATATCACTAAACCAGATCAGTGTCTACCAAGCTGACAGTCCACATATTGATATTGGTGAGAGGTACACGCATACCAGTGAAAGATTCAATTGGGGTCAATAGGTAGGTCATCAGAGGTCAAAAGGTCACGGATTTCAGGCAAAGCTTAAAATCTGACATATAAGCATTTATTTGATTAGTACTCTCTTAATATTCAATTATGTTTATGTTAACAACTTGAAAACTGTAGGGGACACACCTTGCAACAAATCCGAAGTGTTAGTGTTCATTTATTTTGCAAAGTAGTGTTTGCGTGACAAATGGAAAAAGGTCGTATTTTTAACGTTAACAAAAATGTAGCTGTATTTAAGGGAAAATAAAAATGGTCATATCACTAAACCAGATCAGTGTCTACCAAGCTGACATTCCACATATTGATATTAGTGAGAGGTACAGTACACCAGTGAAATATCCAATTGAGGTTAATAAGTAGGTCATTAGAGGTCAAAAGGTCACGGATTCAGGCGACGCTCAAAATCATACACCTAATCAAGTATTTGGTGTGTATGCTAACAACTTAAAAACTGTAAGATAGATAGATACCTTACAGCACGTGCAAGACATCAGTGTTCATTAATGTTTTTGAAGTTGGTTTGCATGACATTAGCAAATAAAAAAAATACTGTCATGCTTTGAGAGAACTATGAATGGTTGTAACAATACACCATATCAGTATATACTAGAAAATGAACATTCCAATTGTTTATATCGGTGTTAACCATAGACACACACACACACACACACACACACACGCGCGCGCGCGCGCGCGCAGAGCGAGAGAGAGATGGGGGAGCAATAGAGCACAGCACAGACACACATGTCAAATATCTTGGTTCACCAGAGGTTAATATTTAATCACTGTTGCTTTACTTGATACTTCTTTACTGTCACTACAGTTGTCATCGTAATTGTCATCATCACTGCCTTCCTCTTCGTTGTCTGTGTTGTATTGGACCTCCAGTAGGATATCAGCCAATGTAGGTGGCATGATTTCCCCATCACACCACTTTGGTTCCAGCCTTTCTCCATGTCCATGAGCGGCAATCCAACCATTATTGTTTATGGGTTCAGGAATATCTGGTTTGGGTGTATGGGCTCTCTTCCAAATCCCTACTTCATAGTTTACCCTTTTGTGTTCACGTAGGCAAACGTATGGCGGTGGTAATGTTGACAGGTCAACATTTTTCCTGGGGTCGAGTATGCTTCCTGTCTGCCCACACTTTGACATTAACATAGACAAACGAAGGTCATCCGCTTTGGTGTCATCTGATAGATCCTGCAAGTAAATGTTTCTAAGCTAAGAAAACGTCCTCAGTGACTTTCTAGGACTCGCCAAGCTTCTGAAATACCTCTTGATATTTTGGTTTTGTCTGAATAAGTTTTATTGGCTTTACTTTACCAATTCCTTTAAATGCTCTCGTTGTGTCACATTTGACATGATGATAGTTTGCCCATCAGTATATATCAAGCTATATGCTTTAATTTCACAAATAGTCACCGAGGTTCTTTTGCTTAGCTTAGAAGTATTTACTTGCAGGATGTATCAGATGACATCTTCTACCAAAAATGGATGACCTTCGTTTGTCTATGTTAATGTTAAAGTGTGGGCAGACAGGAAGCAAACTCGACCCCAGAAAAAATGTCAACCTGTCAACTTTACCACCGCCGCCAGTTTGCCTGTGTGAACACATTAAAAGAGTAAACTATGAAGTAAAGTAGGGATTTTAAAGAAAGCCCATACACCCAAACCTGATATTCCTGAACCCACAGACAATAATGGGTGGATTGCCGCTGGTGGACATGGAGAAAGGTTGGAACCAAAGTGGTGTGATGGGGAAATCCTGCCACCTACATTGGCTGATATTCTACAGGAGGTCCAATATGAGGTGCTGTACTCTACTGCCCCCCCCCCCCTCTCTCTCTCTCTCTCTCTCTCTCTCTCTCTCTCTCTCTCTCTCTCTCTCTCTCTCTCTCTCTCTCTCTCCCTCTCTCTCTCTCTCTCTCTCTCTGTTTATGGTTAACACCAATATAAATAATTGGAATTTTCATTTTCTAGTATATACTGATATGGTTTATTGTTACAACCATTCATAGTTCTCTCAAAGCATGACAGTATATATATATATATATATATATATATATTTTTTTTTTTTTTGCTAATGTCATGCAAACCAAGTTTAAAAACATTAATGAACACTGATGTCTTGTACGTGCTGTAAGGTATCTAACTTACAGTTGTTAAGTTGTTAGTATACAAATAATTGATCATCAATAAAGTACAAATCAAATACTTTATTAGGTGTATGATTTTGAGCGTCGTCTGAAATCCGTGACCTTTTGACCGTTGATGACCTACTTATTGACCCCAATTGAATATATCACTAGTGTGCGTGTACCTCTCACCAATATCAATATATGGAATGTCAGCTTGCTAGTATACACTGATCTGTTTTAGAGATATGACCATTTTTATTTCCCCTTAGCTACAGCTACATTTTTGTTAACGTTAAAATACGACTTTTTTCCATTTGTCACGCAAACACTACTTTGCAAAATAAATGAACACTAACACTTCGGATTTGTTGCAAGGTGTGTCCCCTACAGTTTTCAAGTTGTTAATATAAACATAATTGAATATTAAGAGAGTACTAATCAAATACTTGATACGACATAGTGACACAATAATTATAATATACATACCAACGAACAGAGGCCACCAATACCAATATTTTGAGTGGTCACAGAATATTTTCTGTCAATTTAAACCTAAGTTATGTCCATTTTTGTTATCCCTACCCCATAATTCTAATTCCATAATCTTGCGTCATGGTTCACTTTAACCCCTCCAAAACCAAAGTGCGTCCCTGTTTATCCAATGTTAACATTCATAATCCTAAAATATAGGTCCGAAACTGTTAGAAAAACATAGTTTAGTCAATTCGTGGTGTGTGTGTGTATGTGTGTGTGTGTGTGTGTGTGTGTGTATTTGCAAGGTGGGCCTCTTCAGCCCACGGACTATGCGTTTTGATCAATCAATTATTACACCATCCTAGATACAACCACCTTCGGTTCCTAGCACTAGGTTGGCTGGACAAACTACTACACGTAGTCCTATATTTTATCGCAATACATACCTCACCCCATTTGTTAAAAACATAAACCTGTATCACTAAATAATATTTTTAAAATTCAACGTTAGCATGTACAATGTATATTTCATTAAAATTCACTTCAATACGTTTTACATAATCCAAACTTCAAGTGAATGTTCTATTTAAAACTCAAAAACCAAAATACACAATTCATACATGTTACTTATCGTATGTATTAAAGTTACCGTTTTCGTTTATATAATGGTAAGCACTAGATATTATTTTTCTTGTAAATAAATTTTATTTATTGTAGAATAAAGCCGAATAATATTTTAAAATAGGCCTATGCCTTTTTTTACACTTCACATGTATATACCGTATAACCGGAAATTTTCGAGGATTTTTATTTTCGTGGGTTTCGAGGGTAAGTAGTCAGCATCGAAAATATAAATTCTTGAAAATATTTGAAAAAATCAACAAATTCTAACTAAAATATTTATTGTGAAAACCATAACACACAGACAATTTACCGGAACATTTTATTTCCTGTCATGCGCAGTCCACCGGATACGACAAGAGAATAGTATAGTCAAAACAACAAGTTAGAATTTTTTTAAAGTTATTGCGTGAATCTCACTCAGTGTTCGAGATTAACGGTATCCCAGTATCACGGAGATACCAGAATTTAATTTTGGATACCAGACTTCAAGAACCCAGTATCCCACCGGGATACCATATAAGGTTCTTGGGTTTTTTATTCCTGCATTTTTATTTTTTGCTGAAACAGTGAAAGTCGTCATTTACTGGTGAAGTTAAATAACAGTATTTTTGAGCTCTTAGTCTTACTCAGTCTAATGCTATGCCGTAACAATATCTCCCCCAACTCGTACTCAGCCTAATGCTGGGAATCGCTAAATCGCTATTGTTCTTGTTGGATGTTTCCTCCCTTCAAATTTTATTTGAGATATTGATCGATTCCACATCTGCAGAAAATTGATACAGGTAGGTTTATCGTTAGTAATGTCAGAAACACTTATTGATTACTGCTGAATATTAATTTATGTCAATATTACGCAAACATAGATGCAGCAAATCTTTTTGCCAATTCCGTTTGATTGCGAATTTCACGAATTCTGCGATTTTAATTGCGGTGTAGCAATAGATTGGGAACGAGAACGGTGTCGTCCAAATTTGTTATGATGTTATTTATGAATTTCATTTAAGTGGGATACTAAATTCTCAGGTGGGATACCAGATTTTGAATTGTTAGTATCCAACTGAGATACTTCCCAAAACTTTTAATCTCGAACACTGTCACTGTTTGTAGAATATAATGAAATATTTGTAAATTTCGTATATTGTTTTTGTCAATGTCCGCCCGCACTGCATCAGAGATTCTGGGGTGGATGAATGCAGATTTCAACATTTCCTGGCGTATTTTTAATTCTGCCATAACTTTCATAATCCACCTTGCATGAATTGGTTTTATCGCCGAAGTACGCATTTCGATCTTGATGTCCGTTACAACTTCGCCGTGTTTCATAGCCAGGTAAACCCGCTTTGAATACCATGTGGTAAAATTAGACTTCATGGCATCCTTAATTGCTTTGTTCACACACACGTCGTAATTGGCTTTACACAAAATCAAAGACTGTGATCAGTTGTCTGTCGAATAGCATACCGGGTATCACAGTTGCCAATTAGCTACAGGTGACTGTTCTATTGTTTAACTTTACACGTCGGTAGTATCGAACAACTGGCAGCCGAAGTGAAACTTTAATCAACAATAGCAAGTATTCTCGCAATTAGACTTGCTAAAACACAAAAATAAAATCACTTTCAATTTAGATTTGGCAAACAACGAAAATAAGAAACCGTGAAATGTTTTTATACCCCAAACCACGAAAGATTAAGACCACGAAAATTTCCAGTTATACGGTAGGCTTTTCCACCAAAGTTCTACAAACACGACTTCTCCTTGTGTTGAATCAAGATGCATATGGCCAT
This sequence comes from Gigantopelta aegis, assembly GCF_016097555.1. NCBI lineage: Eukaryota > Metazoa > Mollusca > Gastropoda > Neomphalida > Peltospiridae > Gigantopelta > Gigantopelta aegis. The sequence continues at coordinate 46,099,308 of NC_054712.1, read as the reverse complement.
GTTTATAGACTGTAGAAATGGAAAAAAAGGGTTCTAATTAGAAAGGATATGCGATATCTATTGCAGGGTATGAAGACGGTCACGATGTTGTGAAGACTTCAACAATCGTTTATCGCATAAGATTCAAATTTTGAATCGTTTCTTTGACCCTTTTTATTCCGATTCATCGCAAGCGACATTGAAGACACACCAGTAATGAAACTACAACTGACAGGTTGTACCCGACAACCACGAACCGATTAGTTCCGACTACCAAGAGGCGATTAGTTCCGACTACAAAGCGGCAATTAGTTCCGACAACCAAGAGGCAATTAGTTCCGACAACCAAGAGGGGATTAGTTCCAACTACCAAGAGGCGATTAGTTCCGACTACCAAGAGGCGATTAGTTCCGACGACCAAGAGGCAATTAGTTCCGACGACCAAAAGGCGATTAGTTCCGACAACCAAGAGGCGATTAGTTCTGACTACCAAGAGGCGATTAGTTCCGACAACAAAGAGGCGATTAGTTCCGACGACCAAGAGGCGATTAGTTCTGACTACCAAGAACCGATTAGTTCCGACAACCAAGAGCCGATTAGTTCCGACAACCAAGAGACGATTAGTTCCGACAGCCAAGAGCTAATTAGTTCCGACAACCAAGAGCCAATTAGTTCCAACAACCAAAAGCCGATTAGTTCCAACAACCAAGATGCGATTAGTTCCGACAACCAATAACCGATTAGTCCCAACAACCAAGAGGCGATTAGTTCCGACTACCAAGAGCCAATTAGTTCCGATTACCAAGAGCCAATTAGTTCCGACTACCAAGAGCCAATTAGTTCCGACTACCAAGAGCCAATTAGTTCCGACACCCAAGAGGCGATTAGTTCCGACAACCAAGAACCGATTAGTCCCAACAACCAAGTGCCGATTAGTTCCGATTACCAAGAACCGAATATTTCGGACAATCAAGAGCCGATTAATCCCAACAACCCAGAGCCCATTAGTTCCGACAACTGATAATAATCGTATAGTGTCGTTAAACAAAACAAACTTTAACGATTTAACTAACCTGTGGTGTAGAAGATGTTTTCTCCCACCGTGCTGTAGACATTCTGTTGTGTTTTCCTCTTTTGGTTGTGGGCCCACGTGCACTCACTGGCGTAGTTCCGTGCTACAGTCTCCAGGTCCGAGTCCCAGTACTGAAAACACACACGATAATCAGTTTGGGTGTTTATGACGATGTCTGTATCGCAATATACATTATTGTGAAATATTGGAGAGAAAACTGTTTTAAACAAGTCACATGCAGACACGACGGAGCGGTGGGAGGGGGGCTGCAAGGGTTCCCAATAATTCTGAATCAAAAATATTATTGGTAGTAAATATTAAGGCAAAAGTGAATTTTACTTGTTAAATGCAGGAAAATGCATTTCATATTCTTATGTTTAATAAGCCACAGTGTCGAAGTATTCTGAACTTCAGTGAAAAGGAGTTATCCAATTTTCAATTGTTATTGCATGTTTGAGGTTGCTACAAAACACATGATAACTCTAACCTTTTTATACAATTCTTGGGTTATTCGTTGCCTACTAGAATACATTCAGTTATACTAAATTAAGTACAATATTTCGTCTATCCTTGTTACAACTACAAATCTGTTCCCCGTTCAACGAAGCGATCTTAGTCCTAAAATCACCTTAAGTACATAACTACCTTAGGCACTTAAAGTGATCTTAGCGCTTAGTTCGCTTCGTGAAACGGGGCCCTGGCTGGTAAAACTAAAGAACTTGAACTTGACTGGAGCGTTTCCAATGGAGTTCAGTATATTTTGATGGCGACACAATAAGGATAATACGTACATGAATAGTATTATGAGTTACCTTCCCATAAAGTCATGTCCCTCAATTCCGTTACCTTAATTCCGTTACATTGTTTAGTGTTGTAATGGCTGTCAGTCGTAACAGAGTTGAGGTTATGCATAATTCATTTAACTCCATTACGCTTTTAATAACGCCCTCAACTACATAACGAGTAAAGTTTCACAAAGTTCGCTCTGTATTAATTATTTGAACATAATGTTTAAATCATATGAGATTCGTTGGTCCTGGCTGTTTTGTATGCTTCCCAATTATCATATATATTTTAATTTAAAATTAGCACTTTATGGGATAACAATAAAAAGTAAATAAACAAAACTGTGATATATTTGAACTACAAAATTAATTAGCAAATTCCAATACAAATACGCACACCATTAAATTTTAATAGTTAATTTTAACCTCATTAAACTGCATTTAGACGATGTGTTGAAATATATCTATTTATTTGATGATGATGATGATGATAACTAGTTTAACGTGCCCATATATCACTAGGGTTTCGAACACGCCCATCCCGAGTCTGACCTCCGATAAGATCGGTGGCCTGACTCGGGTTGTGTGTGTGTGTGGGGGGGGGGGGGGGGGGGGGGTGTAGTGTTGAATATGGGCAGAATTTTGAAAATAGCAATTAGTAAAAAGTTAATAGAATAAAATAAAAAATAATTACTAGCCAAAAATAACAAGAATTGACTGCTCGGCCGAATATTTATATAATTTGGAGCATTTTAGAAGGACAGTCCAAAAATAAATAAGAGAAAGAAGAGAGGATCGGACTATTAAATAATATTTTTAAAAAAAAGAAGTAATTTCAACATAAAATTTTGAACGAATGTCTAAATGTTTAAAGTCCGATCTATATGTCCACGTGAGTGGCCTCGCTAAGACCGTTGGAGGTTGGCCTACGGCGAACCGATGAGCGGAGAACCGGCAAAGGCGGGGATGAAGTGCTTCCATCTCTGGTCGGCGAGGTTGGTTATGACACTCCGGTAGTCGTTGCCGAATAGGGCCTTGACGATCCTGTGGATGGTGTGGCTATCCATCTCTCTAACCAGGACCGCTTGTCGGTAGACTCCTTCTCGGCGCTGAGTTAATACCAACCCCGTCTTGCCGGCTGTAGATTTGATGGTGTGTAGCTCGTAAGCGCTTCCCTCAGGCAGTTGTTTTAGCTCTGGTTTCACTAGTCCGCCCATCAGTGATGCCGGATTCGAGGTGCTCCCCTGCATGAACTTCAGGAAGCCGGACCTGCTTTTCCCGATCTGAACTTTCCAGACGGCTTCCGAGTCGGAGGGGGACGGTGCGGATGTGGAGGCCGGGCCTTGTCAGGTTGGTCGCTCGGCTGAGCGATGGCCTTCTTCTTTCCAACGGCGGCTGATCGGGCCTGTGGCTTGACGACTGGCAGTACCGGGGATACCGGCCAGTTCTGTCTGGGCCACGTAGACTTTACGGGGCGTCTCACACACCGCGGTGTGGAGTCTGTCCCTCGCGGTGGTCGACGGATCCGGCGTAGCTGGTTTCCTCGACTCAGGCTGGGCTGGGGGTGGCGTCGCAGAAGGGACCGCCGCTGGAGGTTGAGCCAGGTGTGTGTGTGGGGGGGGGGGGTAACTCGTGAGTACATGGCAAGACATCTGTCCTCATCGCAAGTTAGCTTGGAAGTGTATTTATTTGATACAACTTCTACACTGTCAGCTTTGTGAAAGTAACGAAGTTGAATTTCAGCCAAGCAAACATCATTAGTTTTTTGTGATAATGTTTTTTTAAATGTACAAAACTCTACCGAATAGCATATAGTAACCATAAATGCAATAATATTAATCAGCAACCAAAACATTTATTATATTTAAAAAGCGATTTTGTTTTCAGCTTTCAAGTTGTGAATTTGAACATGCAGAAACTTTTGACCCTATTATCTCGCCTTGTGGTTTATCTTGTAGAGCCTGTTAGTGTTCGTAAGGTGGTAGTATTGACCGCTAGTGTTCATATTATACTAACTGTTCAGGCTCGTAGGAAATGTGGGCTGGGTGGGCTGGGGAGGGCTGTCGACATTAATACAGAAGTCAGCATGTCATTAATACAGAATGTCAGCATATCATTAACACAGAATGTCAGCATATTATTAATACAGAATTTGAATATATTACTATTAACAATTAATATATTTGTAAGCACAATATCCGTATCCCCAACTTTATCCCCGTATATGGTTAACATATCAGCAGACAAAAATATATAGCCTAACTACCATAACACCCACTCCCCTTCGCCCCTCCCCCCCCCCCAAAAAAAAAATCCTCGTCGCGAGCATCTGATAGTGGATCACCACCTTGCCTAAAACGTCCTTTCAACTCTGCCTTGTGCAGATATACGATTTTGATCATGGAATACTGTTTTACCATGCAGATTTAACAAGCAGACACAAACACGCAACCTAATCCCCATGAGCATCACCGTATACGATGAACTGATGGACCAGACAAAAAACGCAAAAACTGTAATCCACTTCAAGCTATCTACCACCATCACCAACCATGTGACAATTTGGGGGGGGGGGGGGGTTGGTGGAGGTTTGTTGGGTTTTTTGTAATGTGAGTCGCCTTTCTCAATTGTTTGAAATGAACAAAATATGTCACGCATAAAACGTCTAGGTGGAACGATATCTCTGAATAGAGAGCACAGTCGTATCTTTGCGTTCAGAAAGAGACCATGGACATATGAAAAGATCAGATTTTCGATTCACCAGTTTTACTCTGACCCGAATAGTATTTCTGCACCCGACAGAGACTAAAGGACATTAAAACAAAAATTAAACTCACAATTTTTTCTCATGTTTAATATGGCTATTTGTCACGAAGTACCAAAGGACATAGACGTTTCTTAAATCATACAGTTTTACCATGTTATACAATATCAACTTACCATTTTCTACATGTTTGACGCGAATTGTAAACTAAAGAATATTACAAAAGAACACAATGTCAACTTAACATTTTTTGCATGTCTGACGCGAATGGTAGACTAAAGGACATTACAAAGAATACAATATCAACTTATCATTTTCTGCATATTTGACGCGAATGGTAGACTAAAGAATAATACAAAAGAACACAATGTCAACTTACCATTTTCTGCATGTTTGACGCGAATGGTAGACTAAAGATATTACAAAGAACACAATATCAACATTCGATTTTCTGCGTGTTTGACGCGAATGGTAGACTAAAGGACATTACAAAAGAATACAATATCAACTTACCATTTTCTGCATATTTGACGCGTGTGTCTTTGTTCGAAACTCGTTGTGTTTCCTAATAATCGCAAGTTTCTCAAAAACCAAAAAAAGGTCCTCATTGTGTCGCCTGAACGTTTGATTCTTCTGTGGTGCGGTAATCCCTCCACTTTCGCATCAGAAGCCTCGTGGACTTGTATTCCCACTGTGATCTGAAGAATCAGGAAACACAGGAGCAGACGGAATATTATTAGATATTTCATTTTTGGTTGTTTTCAGCGCTGTATTAAGTCTGTAGTAATACTGCTGTCTACACAGCAACTTATCATGTCATAATGACAGTCTTTTACTCATACTTTGAACACAATCCTGCTATCGTCTTTGTAAACAAAATTAAAATGTTCAAATAAGTCGTGGGAAATGTCGTCCGTGTTGAATGCAGACCATTATACTAAGTGAGTGCAAACTAGACGGGAAAGCAACAAGCTGTTTACAAATAACTAGACTGTACAAATGAAAGTAGTTGCCTTCATACGAATTAGGTAAATAACGCCCAGCGCTGAGCATTAGTATGAAAAGGCTATTATTGATATTTCAACATGTGCTAGATAAATGTAATTATATACAACTTTCTTTTGCACTGTTTCAGTCATCAAACTTTTCAAATCGAACTACCAAACTTTGCCGTAGTCGCGAAGTCAACGACCACAAATAATGCATACAGGTACATTTTACCACCGGCGGTGGGATAGGGTGGGATGGCACCGGGCACGTGGCAGGATGGGATAGCACTCGCTACCTATAGGTGTCAGGTCGGGTTGCAGGATAGATTGTCTTTGATTAACATGGATTCCCCCCCCCCCCCCCCCCCCCCCCCCGCTCCAACCAGTGTGCTACGACTGGTATATCAAAGGCTGTTGTATGCTTGGTGTTTTCATTCTGCAGGAGTAGTCTGTGGTCGCAGAAAGTTTCTTTTATCTGTCGTTATCT